>NW_021319664.1:71955-105953 GCF_001605985.2 Dendrobium catenatum | reverse complement strand
TACTTAGGCTTAACAACCTAATTACTAGACTCAACAAATGCAAAGTAGCTTTGCATTTTCATGGAAAATACAGAGCCCGATCGCATTTTCCATACAAAACATTATCATGCTTTGCATTTATGCTCCTTTTTAAATTATATTTTTTAAATGCTCCTAATCCTAAAAGTTTTAGCAAATCTGCTCCATTTGAAAATTTCGCCAATAAAAAACTTATTTGAGTTTAATGAAACACTCAACTTTGAGAAAAATTTGAATTTATTATTTTTGCACTCATTTGAATTTTCTTACTATGCATGCAAATATATGATTGGGTCACATATAGATATAGGGGTGAGATGAAGATTTTTTATTTTTTTTTCTTTGGCAATTTAAACTATTTGAGGCTAACGATATCATTATGTTGAATATGAGAGGCAAGCACATAACATCTGAATATGCTGATGTTAGCTCTTTTGAAAACACACCTACTATTGCTCGACGAAAATGATTTCAATCCTGTGATTTTTAATAGCACATTTTATAGTGATATATGACGTTAGATTTGGGCTCAATGTAGTGATATAGATTTGATTAAATTTTGACACTTTAATTAAATTATATTCAAATCTCCATAGAATTTTTTTTTAACTAAGAATTACTAATAATGGATTAGAGTTCAAAGAATATCTGACCATGGATCAAATTTTTTACACATGATCCCAACGTTGATCGAATTTTATTTAAATGTTTTTCTAATGTTATTCAAATCAATTTTGATCAAGATGAACTTTAGAAAAAAACTTGTAGTCTAGAGCAGGAGTATTTTGATACGAAGAAAATTTTTGGAGATAATTCCCAATATATAAAAAATAAATAGATTTCTCTAATTTCAAGTATTAAAAGATATATAAATTCAAATTTTCCAATATTTTATTTGAGATAAAAATAATTTAATACAGTATAACATTTCTACGAAAAGAATTATGTTATAAGTGTAAAGTAATAAAATTAGATCTAAATTCTAGCTAATTAAAAAATGGCCTATCTTATTCCAAGCAATCTTCATCCTGAATAGGTACGATTGAACCCAAAATCAAAAGAAATAGATGAAACACACCCTGAAAATGGAGAAATTATTTGGTGGGGAGTCCATACATAGCTCTGCGTCTAGACACTAATTAAATCTTAACACATTGATTAGACACGTAGATATTCAATTGGATTTCATTTTTTGTTTATGTCTTGTCATCCCGATCGACCTGACTCGACTCAAAGATGACAAAATTGAATTCGCAGAAGTTTAAAAGACTCGGAGCCAACTCATTTGATCTTCCCATTTACTTTTCATCCTCAGCTTTCACTGCTCACTTTCTCTATCGTTCATCATTCCAGACGCTTCACTGCAGACAGGTGTAATCCTTCGGCAGTTCAGACCGTGCAAAAGTTCATCATCCAACAACAAGACATTGTTGAACTTTCGATGCTCTTTTGTTACATTTTCACTGACATCGACTTCTTTAATTTTCAAAACTAGGTTGCATAATTTTAAATTTTTATAATTATTTTCATTCATTTTTGCCTCGTTTAACTGAGCTTTTGCTGTGCTTTTATGGTATTGACTTTGTATCAACTTCTTCATTTTTCAAAATGTTGAGTTGTTTTTATTTTATTTCATATCTCTTTACTGCATAATCATTGCATATTCACAGCACTTTTACTGTGTTATCACTGCGCTTTTTTACTATGCTTTTACTGCATATTCACCACTCTTTTACTGCAATTTCATTGCACTTTTATTATGCTTTTAATGTGTATTCACTGAATTTTTTATGTATTATATGGAGATGGCTCCATATGTTTGGCCTATTATATATCGTTGCTATGTATCAATTTTCGAACTATTTGTGACCCTTTTATCGAAGTAATGCACAAGGATGTTGAGGATGCATTGAAGACTTTAAACATTTATCAATTTTTGAAGTTCCCACCATTTCAACAAAATGTTCTTCTAATACACGAGCTGCTGAAACTCTCGGATATATCTAAGCAAGGCATTATTATCAAGGATCATTTGCTAAAATTCACATATGATGAAATGCCTATGCTAACAAGTTTTCTAAAGAGAGGCGATGAGATCATATGACAGAGCGAGCCACTTACAGGAGTCTTATCAATTGATATTAAGAGAAAATTATAGAAACAAACATATCAACTGACTCAGCGGTTATGTTAAAGACATTTATAATTTTTTTTGTTTAGAATTTGTTTTTTCCTATAAATAAGTTACAACTTCCAAGAAGAATCCTATCTATTGGAAGTAATATAGATAAGTTCTCATCTATTAATTGGGTGGGAGTATCAGGGAATTTTTGGTCCATGAGTTCAATAAAATTACCATTAAGTTTGCTATGAAGAAGACACTTGGTTACATAAATGATTTTGTACCTCTCATATTTGTGAGTGCTGAGATCATCTAAGTATCATTCTAATTATTAACTTATTAGCTAATATTATATTTGATCTTATGCAGATTTGATTCGTAGAGCACTTCTCACTAAATGCCCCTAGGTACCATGATTTAGACCCATTTTCATAGATGTGACAATACAAAAGTTTTTTATTCTACAAAGAAGGCTAATAATTTATTTGCTATGTTAAAGGAAAGGAAGGTACATATGAAGATTTATTATGGAGCTCATTTTAATTAATTATCCTAAGATTGGAGATTTGCTAACAATAGAATAATTTATGTGCAGATTTTAATATCCTCTAGGGAGATACTCAGAAGGAAGAAGAAAGCTTTTAAAGTGACATAATTGCTATACAAATCCTCCAAACACAAACTCACCCTCATTTTCCACACCAAATCCCCTCACCAACAAAAAAAAAAATCTCCACCCATGACAACCAGCCCCCCATCTGTAGAGCAAAGAAAAAGAAAAATAGATGAGAATAAGAGCACAGAGGCTCCAATAGTTCAGAAATCCCCCTCCCCCCACCCCGTAAACAGCTTCCCAAGCTGATACAATTTATGTTAACTCATTTAAAATTGTTGCTAAACCTACAAATAAAATAATGGAATTTGTTGGAAGGGATTTTCTAAGTAAAGATAAGCAATTTTTTATGGATAATTACTTTGAAAACTAAGCTGACAAGTAAGTTTCGGTTGCTCTAAATTCTTTAGTTAATGTTATTGCACTTTTATTGAGTATTTAATATGCTTTTATTGTGCTTTCACTGTGCTTCTACACTGTGCTTCTGCAACGTATTCATTGCACTTTTACTGTATATTCACTACATTTTTTTGTTGTGATTTTACTATGTATTCATTTTGTACTTCTTTTATGTTTGCAGGACTAATATTATTTATTCTTCTGATAATGTAATGATATTGAGAAATGATGTTGATGACCTTATAATAGAAAAATACTTTGATAATAACAATATAGATGTATTTGCTTTATTGTTAACTGAAAAGTATAAGCTTATCTCTATCCTATTCCAACCTTTCTTATACATATCACCAATGCACTAGGATAGTATTCAAGTAATAAAGAATCTCTATATAATATTATTTGCTCAAATATTAGTCATATCCTTGTTGACTTCTTGTAGGTATACAAGCAATACAATCAGTCATGCCAGCTATATGTCTCATATATCAATCAGGTTTTGGTGAAGGCATACAAACTTATACTTCAACCCATCATCCACAATCAACACTAGACCCTTCTTGTAGGCAGACTGAAGGAGAAAGTTTGAAAATTTTATGATTTCTTATCCAATCCACAACACAAGCAAATTCTTCATGCAGTCGTAAGTTAAAGCAACATGGCATAGTGTTAATTCTTCACTCGATATGACAAGTCAACTAATATGTGTTCTTTATATTGTTTAGATAAAAACCTATATGAGGACACAAAAAAAATCTTTTGAAACTAATATAACAAAATTGAATGTCCAGGGTGTTCGTGAAATTCCATGCTAGACGAACACTGTTGATTGCGAAATATTTGTCTATAAAGATATGGAAAAAGATATTCATTAAAGAAAAGTGAACTCGGCAGAACATAAAGATTGACAAAAAGAAATGCCAAAATTTATGGCCGAATTCGCATACGTTCTGTTTCTTTCATCAAAGAAATAACATTTTTGCGTACACTTTGTATTACATTGATTCGTATTATACTATATTCTTTGATTAATTTTTTCTATAAAATAACAAATATTATAAATAAAGGTATGTTTTAAATTTATATAGATTCTTATATTAATAAATTTTGAATAAAATAATACTGCATTCATTTTGTATTTACATTGTTCCTTAAGGTCACACATGTTGAATAACAAAAAAAGTGTAGTAGTGTGCAATATAGAACAACACAATAAAAGCACAGCAAAAACTCAACAAAAATGTAATAAGAACAAAATAAAAGTGCAATAATAGCGCAACGAAACGCAATAAATGCGTACCAAAAGCAGAGAAAACAAAGAATATGTAGTAAAAGTGCAGAAAACATGCAGTAAAAATACAGTGAATATCCAATAAAAGCACAGCAAAAAGAGTTTAAATTAAACGAAAATAGCTTAGAAATTTGAAAACTATGCAACATAGGTTTGAAAATTGAAGAAGATGATACAAATTCGATACCATTGATTATACAATAAATAAACAGTGAATATAGAGTAAACACATGAAAAACACATCTGACATAGTAAAAGTGCAGTAAAAAAAGTAAAAAATGGATAAAAACAACTTAGAATTTGAAAACTATGCAACATAGGTTCAAAAATTGAAGAAGATGATACAAATTCAATACCATTGATTATGCAGCAAATAAGCAGTGAATACATAGTCCTCTAACTTTATTGTTGCTATTGAAACATCTGACTTTTCATGAAATCTTTTTAGAGATGTGCCATTGACACAATTTATGGCGAGTGTGGGGTAATAAAACTTTTATGACCCTAGTCATTGCTTGGTCCTAATCAACAAATATTATTATTGGATGCTTATCATCCATTATTCATGCAAATGTTCTAAACAACAATGTAAATGATTCAATTATTTTCTCAAACAAAAAGACTACCCCAAGAAAAATATTTTACCAATGATTATTAAACCCAACAAATAAAGCACAAACTAAATTATATTTATAAAAACCTATATCTAGTATAAAAAATTCCCATATCTCCAAAACAACCATAGTCTATAATACCCATCTTATCACTATATATATATATATATATATAATTCATCAATTTGGACATCTCATGTGAACATATTGTCATCAACTTGATGATTTTTAAATAATTGATTCAAAGAATTAATGTTGCCAAATTCAATCGTCTTTGCTCTTTCTTTTTTCTGAATAAAAATGTATGCACACCTCTTAGAAAAATCCAACATTCCCTATACATCTAATTTAATATGTAATGTAGGAAATACATCAACATTTCTTATTCTGATTTCTATCATTAATTTAAGAACTAAAGCTTTTTCATCACCAATATTCCTACGTGTCATAGCAGATATCGATCTACTAGCCTAGCCAATTCAAGATTGTAAGTTTCAATAAAAATTTTCACCTTCCAACTTCCAACATGCCATCTTCGCAAAGAATACAACATTATCATCAATCTTCATCAATTGTTTCTCTTTTTTTTTTTCTCAACATGTTTCAAAAGTTATGCAAAAGTCCTAAATATTTGAATTTTGAAGCTTTTGCAGATTTTTCTTAAAATGGAGCACCAACGCTAAACCTTTTTTCCTAAAAAGTAAATAAACTCTAGGTTATGCCAGGTTGGTCAGGCTAACAAGACATAAAAAAAAAATCCAATTGACTATTCACGTGTCAAGATTTAATTGGAATTCAGGCGTAGAGTTGTTGATTCCATATAGGTTGTTAAACCTACGTAATTATCCCAATGCTAACCAAGAGGGGGCTGAATTGATAATTTAAAAATTTATTAGATTTTTTAATAGAAAAACTGATTTAACAAATTTCTAAGTTTAATTATCTTTTTGAAATAACCTTTTCAACCACAATAATAAAATTACATAAAATAAAAATACGGAACATAAAATGACACAAAGATTTATAGTGGTTCGATCAAACACGATCTATATCCACTCCCTGAAGACTCCCTCTTCAGGTATGACACTATTACCAAAGTTACTCTCCTTTTTCCCCCAAAGTAAGGTGGAGAAGCATTTATAATTCATCTCTTCCACCAATCTCCGGTGTGGCAAAGAACCATCGTCCTTTCACACTTTTCAAGTGTTGGTAGATAACTGTCGTCCTTTGACACCCTCCCAGTTTCGGTAGAGAATTGTCGTCCTTTCACATCCTTTAAGTGTAGGCAGAGAATCATCGTGTTTTCACACTCTCCAAGTGTCGGCAGAGAACCGTCATCCTTTTATACCCTCTAAGTGTCGGCAGAGAACCGTCATCCTTTCACACCCTCCAAGTGTCGGTAGAGAACCATCGTCCTTTCATACCCTCTAAGTGTTGGCAGAGAATCAGATCTTCTTCAAAGATCTTCTCTTGAGCAACTAGAAAGAACAAAGGAAGAGTAATATCCAAAAACCAAAAGAAATTCTTACCTTTGAGTAACCTTGAGATCCCTTCACACTCCACTTACAAGAACTCTCTCTCAAACACTTTCCCACAATCATTGTTTCACTTGCCCTTGAAAAATAATGAAGAACAACTCTTTTCACGTTAGTTTTTAAGGACTTTCTAAATGAAAGACACGAAAAATCATCCAGAAAATTGAAATTTTCCATTTTGAGCGTGTATGATTGTATTTTCGTACGTATGATAGTTCAAAACTGTTGCATATGAACCGTTGTGAATCTATATGAAATATTTTTGTACACGATAATCGTCAAGTACGAACCAAGTTCGTACGTTACAAACAGTTATAAATTTTTTTAACTACGTCGGGATGGAAAGGTACCCCATATTTTCGTACTCTAAACATCGTATGTACGAATAAGACATCGTATGGTACAATCCGTTAAAAAAATTTAGCATTCGTCGGGACGAAAAGGGACCCTTCAAACTCGTACTCTGAACGTCGTCTGTATGTATAGGATATCGTACAGTACGATTAGTTTGAAAACTTTGAGATTTGTTGGGACGAAAAGGGACCTGTCAATTTCGTACTCTGGACGTCATCCGTATGAACATGATATTGTATAGTATGATCCATTCAAAAGGCTTTGAATTTATCAGGACGAAAAGTGACCCGTCCAATTCGTACTCTAAACGTCATCTATAGAAGAAACCTTCGTACAGTACGATCAGTACGTAGAAATTTTTTTTCTTACAGTTCTTTTAACTGCTCGTAGGGCAAAATAACTGAACAAATTGTCCCGTACGAAATGACTTCGTATAGTACGATTAATTTAATAATTTATAAATTTTAAACTCCCCAAGTGTGTGTGTGCACAGTTACTCAATTACAATCTCTCACAGACTCAATAAAATGAAAAATACATACTCCATTTATAATGAACCCTAATTTAATTTGATTTGAAATATTCAATAATCTGGATTATGATTTTCCTGAAATGTTAGTACACAAACAAAAAAAATAATACATCCAAAATATGTTAGGAAAAATTATAATTAAAATAATAATATTTGAAATCATAAAAACATACATGTTGCAAGAATATCAACAATCGAAAAACTAAGTTGCAACTATCTTAACAATTTCCTAATTTTTGATGAAGGCAAAACAATTATTGTTTGAGTTAACATAACAACAACAACATCAAGCCTTTATCCCACTACGTGGGGTCGGCTACATGAATCCTTTTTCTCCATTGTGTCCTATTAAAAGTCAAATTCTCGTTTAAATCTAATAAAGAAAGGTCATTCCTAATATTTTCTAACCAAGACTTTTTAGGTCTACCCCTACCTTTCTTAACATAAGTCAAATCTAATACCTATACTCTCCTAACCGGGTCATCGCAAGGCCGCCGTTTTATGTGACCAAACCATCTAAGGCGACTCGCTCTAATCTTATCTTTTACTGGAGCTACTCCAACCTTTTCACGTATATGCTCATTTCGTATCCTATCTCTAAGGGTAAAGCCACTCATCCACCTGAGCATCCTCATCTCTGCCACACTTAACTTAATATTATGCTTTTCTTTTAAAGGCCAACAATTTATTATTTTAACATGAAGAATAACTATCCACATTGATCTTTCTATTGATTGCTTATTTACAATTCATGGATTTTTATTAACTTCAACATTTGAAGAAATTACTATAATTTAGTTTTTTTCTTTGAATGATTTTAAAAAATAAAATTGAAATTAATAACCAAAAATCAAAGAGAGTCAAAATTACAACTAGTAATTGAACTGTTGCTTTAACAAATTGAACCAGACACACCAAACAATATCATTTCAAATTTTTAACTTTATCCAAATAATGCACACCCTTAGTCACCTTCAAAGGAAGCATGTTGCCCAGATTCCAATGAGATTTTGAGAAACATTAGTATTACGCCGCAACCTTTGCTCCATAACTCGCTCCCATAGTTTTAAAATATGACACATTAACTTAATACCTTTATAATTCGCACAATCTTGTGCATCACCTTTATTCTTAAAAATAGGAATTAACACACTCATTCTCCACTAATCTGGCATATTTTTAGTCTTCAAAATAGTATTAAAATGTTTAGTAAGCCATGAAATTCCTTCATCTCCTAAGCATTTCCACACCTCTATTGGAATATCATAAGGTCCAACAGCTTTTCCACCCTTCATTTTCTTTAAAGCCTCTCTAACTTCAGTTTTACTAATACGTCGATAAAAGCATAAATCTTTATTTTTATTTAGGGTGCTAAGGTCACTATAGTCAATCTTATTTTCACAATCTTCATTAAAAAGTTTAGCAAAATGTCTCATCCATCTTTGTTGAATATCATCTTCTAAGAAAAGTATTTATTGATCTTCATCTTTAATACACTTCACTTGAACAAAATCTTTACTACTCCTATCTCTTTGTTTGGCTAACTTATACATATATCTTTCTCCCTCTTTAGTATCTAATCTATTATATAAATCATTAAAAGCTAATGCCTTTGCATCGCATATTGCTTTCTTAGCATCCTTACGAGCCACTTTATATATTTCCCAATTATCAGAATTTTTAAAATTAAACCAATTTTTATAACAAAGCTTCTTATTTTTTATTTTTTCTTGCATATTAGGATTCCACCACCAACTATTTTTACTATTAGGAGCTTTCATGAAAAATACACAACAATTTTTTTTATTTTTAAAACATAAATATATAAACACATAAAAACACAAAAAATATTAAAATCAAAATTAAAAAATAAAACATACATCCAAAAACATAAGCACACAAAAACACAAATAATATTACTCCCTCTTTTGACAATAATAAAAAGAGAAGAAGAATTTGAAAAAAAGTAGTCAAATGATAAATCAAAAGAAATGAGTAAAAATTTCTTTAAACCAATTGCAATTACAACAATAATTCCATACTAAAATAAATAAAAATTCAAAATTTTAAATTAAAGAACAACTAAGAAAAGAAAAGTTAATCAAAAACATAATTCATTTTAGACAAATTTAAAAAAAGATTATTATTGCAAAAATGATGAAATGAAAATTTTTTAATTTCAAATTCAATATTAAGTATAATTGTTAATTAGATAGATTTGAAGTAGAGATAAAATGATAAAGGAAAGAACTTAATAAAACTTTTAATTTGGCGACTTTATGCATCTTTTCTTTGAATGACACACTTTGTGCATCTTTTTTTATGACACATTTTGTGCATTTTTTGATTTGTGAACCATTGCGCTTTTTTTTTTAATTTTTACACACATTGTTCATTTTATTTTGATTTGCTTTTTAAGTCTTTCCAAAATAAGTTATCTAAAATCAAATGTCCCTAACAACAAAAATAAACATATTGAATAAGAAAATAAAAAATAACAAGATATCAAAATTGCAATAATTATATTTTAATTATATTTGCCTAAAAAATATGAAATTGATTTCTTTATCTAGATCCAGTTAAAATTTAATTTAAATTTTTTGAAATATAAAATTTTCATATTGAAATTAATTTGAAAAGCAAAATAATTTAAATCTAATTTTAATGATTAATTTCAAAAGATTTCTTGTATAGGAATATTATCATTTCAAAAACTAAGAATAAAACCAACATCACAAAACATGATATTTTTTATTGATATCAATTAAAAACCCAGATACATCAAAGCCTATATGCACCAATAAACATAACACATGAATATCATAACATCAACACAAACCTAAACCACAACAAGTACTACTGAAAGCAATAAACAAAGACATAATCACATAATCACATCATTGCTTCATAAGCAAAGGACTGATACAAACAACATCAAGGAAGTACAACTAAAAATTAGAGGGGCCCTGGTCTAGACGAGGCTGACAGAAGACTAAGAAATAGCTATTCATCATTGCTACATTTGTGTTCACCGAGTCAAATTGACCTCGGATCCACCCTATTTCTTCTTGGTATCTTGCATCCTGCTGGCTTAAATGAGTCTAAATTTGATCAAAACGTTTATTAAAATGAGTATCTAACCGATCAAATCATTGGACCATCTCCTGAAAGTAATTTTGATCAGGTCCCTAAGTAAGTGCAGGTGCTCCCCATTCTCCCTCGGTATCCTCACTAGAACTCTCATTTCTCCCAAAAAGAGATCGAAAAGAGGCATCAGTGAAGAAGATTAGCATTTCAGTGGGAGGATCTGGATGAACTCTGTTGTACTTCTTTTCCAAAATGTAGGTCACTAAGTATCCTTGAGGAATTTTTTTTTTGTTCCTCTTATGATGAGGAAGCCCAGTTTCAGAAAGGTTATGAATATAATCTAAGATGAGTTGAGCCTTTTCAATAGGTTGTTTAGTCATGATCAAATAGGTAATGATGGACAAAATAGAAGTCATATTTATGCGATTACCAATCTTAGAAATGATAGAAATTCTTAAGATATGTTGGATGACCATAACATTTTGATTTAAAGTGTAGACTCTAGCTAAGTGACAGACTTGAATTACACCTCTAAGAGTTTTATTTATCTCAAACAAGTCATAATCTAATTTAGAGGTTAAAATGTGTGCTCTAATCCCACGAGTCTTTAAATGAAGAAAAATTCCTAGATCATTCTTAACGATTGCTACACGTTTTTTTTTGACAAATGATGTTATCCTACTCTTATCCTCACTAAACCTCATATTTGCTAGGAAATAGTGAAAAGTTTCTCTATGGTAAGCATAGATTAGAGTTAAAATGAAAGAGAAGTGAGTTGAGGCAAAAAGAGGCATAACATAAAAGTGAATTTCATCTTGAATCAGTAGTCTTGAAGAGGTGGTTTTAGAGGCTATATACCTATAGAAAGTGTCCTCATTATCTTTATATAAGAAGTTGTCATCACCACCCATAGATGATAATCCCTTAGTTACTTAGAACGCTTGCTAGAACTTGCCATTCCTAAGTTATGGAGCCTCTAGAAGGATTCAAAAAGGATTTGGAAGTAAATGAAAATAAAATTAATAGCCCTCATATTCAAAGAAAAATGACCCATCGTACAGTACGAAAATGTCTTCGTACGTACGATCTTGAGATCGTACCGGACGAAAAATTTTTTGTATGGACGAATGATAATGTCCAAAATGAAACGACTTTTTGTAATCACACAATTTACGAGACAGGTGTTCGTCCGAGACGATCAGTTATTTAAGATCATTTTAATGACGGTTAGTTCGTCCCCCACTAAAAATGACACGTGCATTGTATGTACAAAATTTGATTTCGTACGTACAATCAGTTATAATAACTGATTTTACCTAGATAATCATATACATGCAAACAGATGAATATATACAGATCGTACGGGATGATGAACTGATTGTACAATATGATCTATGTGAAAAAATCCAAATTTTACGCATTCAAGTTCAAAACAATAAAAAGCATGCTAGAGAATTCGTACAATATAAAAATAATTTTGTATAATATCAATAAAATACTTAGAAATTACAGTATGAAAACCAAGATAAAACTTTTGATAAATAATATATGTCCAAATCAAACAAAACAAAAAAAACAAAAACACAAATAAATAACAAACAAACATAAACATTAACAAACAAAAATAGAAAACACACATAAGAAACATATCAAGTTTGTAGAAACTTCTATCTATGCATTAAGATCAATCACATCTAACCTTATTCTTAAAGTATTAAAAGTGTCAAAGGATAGTGATTTTGTAAAAATGTCTGCAAGTTGATTTTCAGTTGAAACATGATTTAATTCAATTTCTCCTTTGAGTACATTATCCCTAATAAAATGATGCCTTATGTCTATATGTTTGGATCTAGAATGTTGAATAGAATTTTTTAAAATATAAATCACACTAGTGTTATCATAATAAATTAAAATTATGCATATTATAAATCATAAATCAATCAACTATTATTTCAACCAAAGAACTTGTGTCACACAACTTCCTAAGGTAATTTATTCAGCTTCAACAGTACATAAGGCTACGAAATTCTATTTTCTACTAGATCAAGAAACTAAAGAATTTCCTATAAATTGATAAGTTCAAGATGTATTATTTCGATCAACCTTATAACCTGCAAAGTCTGAATCAAAATATCCAACAATTTCAAATGAAGAGCTATCTTAGGATACCAAATCCTTAAGTTTTGAGTTTCCAAAAGATATATCAAAAATTTTTTTTACTGCTGTCAAATATGATCCTTTTGAATCTGATTGAAATCTAACACATAAATAAACACTAAACATAATATCTGATCTACTAGTTGTCAAATAAAACATAGATCTAATAATTCTTCTATATTTTTTTTTATCAATAAATTTTTCTTTTGGGTACTTATCCAACTGAACTAAGGAACTCATTGATGTACTTACTAGTTTAGCATTGTCCATTTCATACTTCTTGAGAATATCCATAACATACTTTGACTGATTAAAAAATGATCTCTATTCAATTTGCTTAATGCTAAAACCAAGAAAATAACTTAAATCTCATATTAAGCTTATCTCAAATTCACTACTCATTGTTTAAAAAAATTATCACAAATATTTTTATTTGTAGATCCAAAAAAGATATCATCAATATAAATTTGAACAATGAGTATATCATCAATATAAATTTGAACAATGAGTATATCATCTCCTAACTTCTTCAAAAAAAGAGTGGTGTCCACACTTCCTTTTACAAAAAATCTCTTTAACATAAAAAATTTTAACCTCTCATACCAAGCCCTAGGTGTCTATTTCAATCAATATAATATCTTTTTTCAATTTATACACATAATTAGAGAATTTAAAACTTTCAAAACCTGAAGTTTGTTCAACATAAACATCATATTATATTACCTCATTCAAAAAATCACTTTTAACATCTATTTGAAATAACCTAAATTCTCTAAAACAGACAAATGTTAACAAAATCCTAATTGCTTCAAGTCTTGCTACAGGGGGCAAAAGTCTCCTCAAAATTAATCTCTTCAATTTGATTATACCTCTTAGCCACTAATTTAGTCTTATTTCTAACAACGACTCATGAGTCATTCATTTTATTTTTACATACCCACTTAGTTCCAACTACGCTTTAATCTTTTTGTCTTACAATCAATTCCCAAACATCATTTCTTATAAATTGATTTAATTCTTCTTGCACGACCAAAATCTAAAATTCATCTCAAAATGCTTGATTAACATTTATGGGTTCTATCATTGAAATAAAAGCATAATGGTTGACTTCTTTGTTAAGTCCACTTCTAGTCCTAACACTCTCACTAGATTCACCTAAAATTAATTCTTTAAGATGATTTTTTTTAAAAAATAATTCTATAGTCATAGAGTTTTCTTGTTTCAAATTTTTATCCAAATTAATTTTCTTAATCCTTTAGGAGTTATTTTTTGTATCAACATTTTCCAAATTTGGTTATTCTAAAATATCAAATTCATTAAATATAACATGTGTGATCTCCTCAACTACCAAAGTTTTATTGTTAAATACTCTATATAATTTTTCAATATTAGAGTATCCAAGAAAAATTCATTCATTTAATTTTGGATTAAATTTTTCTAAATGAGATTTTTCATTATTATGAATGAACATCTTACATCAAAAAATATACAAATATGACAAATTTGGTGTTCTCCCTGTAAGAAGTTCATAGGGTGTTTTGTTAAGTTTTGATTAAATGTTCACCATATTCAGAACATAACATGCAATATTAACCGCTTCAACTCAAAAATATTTAAAAAGTAAAAATTCTGTCAATATGGCTCTAACAGTTTCAATTAATGTTATGTTCTTTCTTTCAACTGCCACATTTTGTTGAGGGGTCCTAGGTGCAGAAAAATTGTGATCAATTCTATATACTTTACAAAAATCCTCAAATTTTTTATTTTCAAATTTACCTCCGTGATCACTTTGAATAATTAGAATTTGATATCCTAGTTTTATTTGAATCCAAGTCAAAAAATATCTAAATTTCTCAAATAATTCTCTTATAAAATAAAATTTTAACCCACGTGAATCTTGAGAAATCATCAATTATTATAAATTCATATACCTTCCCTCTTAAACTTACAGTGCTAATCGGTCTAAAAAGATCCATATGAATTATTTTTAATAATTTGCTAGTTTTAAGATCCTTAGTGAAATGAAATGAGGATTTCACATGTTTTTCTAATTGACATGCACCGCAAAAGTGATTCTTAGTAAAGTCTAGTTTTGGTATACCTTTAACCAGATCCTTTTGGGTAAATTTTTCAAAGATTTTTCATGCTAACGTGACAAAACCTCCTATTTCATAACCATGATTCATCAAAAATTATTTTTAAACAAAAAATATTATGAGTTTTAATACAGTTCAAATCTAACATATAAACATTATTTACCCTAGTTCCATATAATATATCATTTTCATTTTAGCTTAATATGCATGTAGTGAGAAAAAATTTAATGTTATACCCTTTATCACATAGATGACTTATACTTAACAAATTATACTTTAAGCCTTCTACAAAAAAATATATTTTTAATGAAAAATTATTCAAATTTCCTAGTGGTATTATCTCCTAGTGCAACCTTGCCTCCATTCATGGCTTCCAGCAATATTAATTGCGTAGTATCTCAAGTGATATGCTTCGAACAACCGCTGTTCAGGTACCAAATGCTCTCACAAAGTTTTGTATGAAAGCGTACCTACAAAATTATTAAATTTTAGACTTAGAAATCAAAACACATTTGGATTCTCCTCTTAGCAAAATTAAATTAGATGCATGTATGAGATGACTTATTTTATACACCTTGCGTCTCCACACTAAATGAATTTTTTTATGTAAAGTACAAGTATGTGAAATATGTCTAATCATCCCACAAGTAAAACGCTTAACTCCAAGAAAAGGGCTTTTCAATTTCTGATAATAAATTTCCCTTCCTAAGTTTTAAAATTTTTGTCTTTAAAATAGGATTAGTAAAATCTTCAAGTGTATGGGGTGTCCTATTTTTCTCGAGAGCATTCACTTTCAATTTAAGAAATATGTTTACATCTTCTAACACATTAATATCATATTTTAGATAGTGCTCGCTATTTTCATATTCATCCTTAAAAGTTTTAAATTATTTTTATAGTTCAATGTATGATGATTTTAGAATATCATTTTATTTATTCAAATCATCAAATTTTTCAAGTAAACTCATGTGGTTGTTGTCAATCAGTGTGTGATCTTTCCTAAGAATTTCATGCTCCTTTTGTAACTCTTGCAATTCTAAGTTCAATCTAGCATGCATTTTATAAAGTTTTCTACATGCAGTATGAATTCTTTCAGAAACTTTAAGCAATTCATCATAGGTTAAGTCACATACCTCTTATTCATCTGACTAATCAAGATTATCAGTCATTAAGCACAAGTTGGTGACTTCTTCTTCTTTTTTTTATTTCCAACGAATCCGAAGCTGAGTCCGCCCAGAAATCTCTCTAAAATCTCATCTTGTCCTTCCTTATATTTGCTTTCTCCTCTACCTTCTCCTTGCGAGAAGTGGCTTTAAAATTAGGGCAATCCACTTTTATATATCAAGTTTCCTGTATTCATAACAAATTATAACATTATAAATATTAACATTTTTGTGGAACTTACCTTTGTTCCTTTGCTGGTGTCTCATTTGCTTTCTTTTAAGAAAACTTCTGAATTGTCTTGTCATCAAGATAATGTCGTCCTCAACCTCAGGTTGTGACTAATCACTCTCTGAGTCGTCCACTTTCAGTGCTATGTTCTTCTCCTTTCGCTATTCTCCTATATCAATCTTTTTTTGACTCACTCCTTACTCGTAAGCAATTAGTGATCTAACAAGATTATCAATAGAATAAATATTTAAGTTTTTAGACTATATAATAATAATTATTTAAGCATCATAAGCAGTAGGCAAATAACGAAGAATTTTATTAACCATTTCAGCATTCATTAATTTCCTACCTAATGTATGCAAAGAAGTGACTATTTGAGTAAATCTTATGTACATGTTAGAAATTATTTCATTGAATTACATGCGAAATAATTCATAATCATGTAATAAGAGATTTAATTTAAATTGGTTTACTTCATTAGTCCCTTTGTAAGTAATACAAAGCCTATCACAAATGTCATTTCCACTTTTACAAGTAGAAACCAGCATGTAATCTTTAGACTTAAGAGCACAAAAGAAACTATTTAAATATTTTGCATTTAATTGAGCTGAGTCATATTCTTCTACAGTCCAATCAACAAAAGATGTTTCAATTTTAATGCCATCTACTTGTCTAGTTGGCCTAATATACCATTCTTGAACTAAAATTCACATGTGATAGTTGAGCGATTGAAGAAATGTAGACATTCATATTTTTCAAAAATTGAAAGGGATATTATCAAATAACGGAGGTCTAGTGATCGAATACCCTTCAGGTGTGTTTCAATTTTCAAAAGTAAACATTATCATTTTCAAAAAGTAGTCTAAACTTATAGTTTTGAAACAAAGCTCTGATACCACTTATTGATTTCGTATAGATTGTTGAACCTATGAAATTGTCCTAAGGCTAACCAAGAGGGGGGTGAATTGATAATTTAAAAATTTCTTAAGTTTTTAATAGAAAAATTGATTTAACAAATTTTCAAATTTGATTATCTTTTTGAAATAAGCTTTTCAACCACAATAATAAAATTGTAGAAAATAAAAATAAGGAATATAAAATGACACAAAAATTTATAATGGTTCAGTCAAACACAACCTACATCTACTCCATGAAGACTCTCTCTTCAGGTATTGCACTAATAACAAATTGACTCTCCTTTTACCCCCACAACAAGACAGAGAATCCTTTACAGTTCCTCTCTTCAACCAAGCCCCGGTGCGGCAGAGAACCGTCATTCTTTCACGCTCTCCAAGTGTTGGCAGATAACAGTCATCCTTTCACACCCTCCAAGTGTCGGTAGAGAACTGTTGTCCTTTCACACTATGCAAGCGTCAGTAGAGAACCAGATCTTCTTCAAAGATTTTCTCTAGAGCAACTAGAAAGAAGAAATGAAGATTAATATGCAAAAATCAAAAGAGATTCTTACCTTTGAGCAACCTTATGATCCCTGCACACTCCCACTAGCAAGAACACTCTCTCAAACACTCTCCCATAATCACTCTTTCACTTGCCATTGAAAAAATAACGAAGAACAACTCTTTTCACGTCAACTAAAATACACGAAAAACTATCCAGAAAATTAAAATTTTCTATTTTAAGCATGTGTACGATCGTACAATACAATCATATTTTCGTACGTACGAACATTTCAAAAACTGTTGCGTACAAACCTTTGTGAATCTGTACGAAATATTATCGTACATGATATTCTTCTAGTACAAACCAAGTTCGTATGGTACGAACATTTAAAAAAATTTCAACTTCGTCTGGATGAAAAGGTACCCCAAATTTTCGTACTTTGGACGTCGTCTATACGAACAGGATATCGTACAATACAATCCGTTAAAAAAATTTAGCATTCATCGGGACGAAAAGGGACCCTTCAAACTCGTACTCTGGACGTCGTTTGTACGAACAGGATATCGTACAATACGATTAGTTCAGAAAACTTTGGGATTCGTCAGGATGAAAATGGACTTGTTTATTTCATACTCTGGACGTCGTTTGTACGAACAGGATATCATACAGTATAATTCGTTAAGAAAAAGCTTTGAATTCGTCGGAACGAAAAGGGACCCGTCCAATATGTACTCTAGACGTCGTCTGTACAAAGGAACCTACGTACAATACGATCAAACTTAGAAAAATTTTATTCCTGCAATTTGTTTGACTGCTCATAGGGGAAAATAATTGAACAAATCATCTCGTACGAAATGACTTCGTACAGTACGATTAGTTTAAAAAATTACAAATTTTAAACGCTCCTTCAATGTGTGTGTAGTTATTCAATTACAATCACACTTTAAGACTCCATAAAATAAAAAATACATACTCCATTTACAATGAACCATAATCTAATCTGATTTAAAGTCTTCAACAATCTGGAGTATGATTTTCCTGAAAATGTTAGTACACATAAGCAATAAAAATAATACATCCAAAATATGTTAGAAAAAAAATGTAATTAAAACAATAATATTTGAAATCATAAAAAACATACATATTGCAAGAATATCAAATATCAAAAAAACTAATTTACAACTATCTCAACAAGAACTACATTCGGACTCCGCACCAAATAATTTCTCCTAAAAATGACTTTCAACTTCTATGATAAAATGACATTTTAAAAAAAAACAATTCTTTAAAAAGTGTATAGTCAAACACTAAAAAATAAAAATAAAAAATTGCTTTTTTAGACCACATAGTAGCTAAAAAACTGCGTCAAATGAGCCAAGTGTTTAATATTTGGCTCTTTAAAACATTGCTCGTGCAATCATAGCATTGAATCACATTATTAGATTGAAATTTATACAGAAATGATACAGCTAGCAAACATACAGATTTATGTGGTTAAATTTTCAGTATGAGAACAAATTTGCAGTATTTTAAAATGAAATATCAAATTTTCATTGATGAGAACAAATTTGCAGTAGGCAAAACTTACAGAGGTGAAAAAATGATAGGAGAGAGAGAGAGAGAGAGAGAGGAGAGAGAGAGAGAATTGCAAATTGCTATAGAAAACATACATTTTACACATCTCTGCAGCTACTGGAAGCTGCCTTTGCGCACATGAGAACTACTAACTGAATCAGGAGATGGACTATTCAAAACACATTCCTTTGGTGGTTCACTTTTGCTTCTTCCATCTCCTAATCTTCTCCTACACATTATTTTATTTTCTCTATCCCCTTCACTCTTCTTTGAGTTATTCCTACCTTCAGTGAAGCTATCTAAAGACTCCTTCGAAGCATCATAGAGAGTAACGGCACTGCCACTGCTTTGGAAGAGCACTTCCTCGTCTGATAGACCTTGAATGCTTTCAAGAATTTCAACTACTTGGCTCATTAGAGGCCTTCCTTTGGGATTCTGGCTAAGGCACTGGTAAGCCAAATTAGCCAGCTTCTGTGCAGATTTAATGGAGTATTGGCCTTCAACTCTTGGATCGAGGATCTTTAATAGCTTCCTGTTATGGATCAGAAGTGGCCGAGCCCACTCAACTAAGTTATGTTCTCTGCTTGGTCTGCTCTTGTCCATTGCCTGTCTTCCTATGAGCATCTCAAGAAGTACAACGCCAAAGCCATATACATCACTCCTGGAAGTAAGATGGCCTGTGTTGTATAAACGGTAGAGTTAGTTAAAAGGAGTCTGATAGATGAGATGATCCAAAACTGTAGAATTGGATGAACAAAAAGAGTTTACCGTATGCTATTTTACATATAACATTCAAATCTTATATATTTATTAAACTAATGATTACGCTGCATGTTGAGAGCACAATAAAATTTCAACTTTTATTGTTCATTCCATTGAATTCTCAATGAGTTGGCTGTGACACAAATATATAGGCTTACTAATTAATATTTTTGGTAAAGATATTAGATATGTAAAGAAAAAAGATTTGGTGGTATGATTGTTATTATCACTATATAATAAAGTAAATGGTGGGAATTTTAGGTGGGTACTTTACACAACTCTGATTTATCTTGCAATTATAATCTCTTTTTAACTCATTTATCATGCACATATGCACACACACCAGAACAAATGAGAGGGGAGAAGAGAAATGAGAAGAATATGATGAGCTCTTCTTTCAATTTTTTATTACACTTCCATATTTCATGATAGTACAAGAAACCCCATATATAACGAATGGATTAAAACGAGTTTTACCATATTCTAATGCAACATAAAAATCTACTCAAATATTTAAGGTAAGTAACTCATCTTATACGCTAAACATCAAACAAATTTTCAAATTAAAAGCTCAAGTCTATAGGCGAGGGCTAACTATTTAGTATTTCTATGCTAACTTATTTTTCACCCACCCATCTAATGTTAGGGCTAAATTCTCTCACATGTTTTATCAATTTTCTCCTCACATGAGAACACCTGCATATAGGATACCACTATCCCTAAAACAAAAGCTGTTTAAACAATATCATATATTATGAACTAAAAGCTCACTCAAATATATGATGTTTTCATGGGAATCATATGTTCTCAAACCTTGCTTAACCATGACAAAGGTTGTCAAAACCTATGGAAGCCATAAATTACATGAACCACTTGATCCCAATCGAACTATCACCTCTAAAAATCATTTTTTAGGGAGTGTAAACCAAAGTATGGCTAAAATTTGGCTTATTACAAAAATGTTCAAATTTGGTTTCAATCCAAAAGTTCTTAACCTATGGGTTGAGGGTCAATCATTTGATATTTCTACACCAAAAAACTTTTCACATATTTGATATAGTACTAAAGAAAATACTATAGCATGTTTTAAGATAGCATTATTTTGGCTTTGATGACCTCTTCGGCTTCTACCTCTGTCACAACTACACATGCTTTAGAGTGTCATTTATGTTCTACCCATATATGCAATGTCTTCCTTTAAGCTTAATCTATATTCGGATTACTGGGATACTAACCAACCTTCTAAGCTGTCTCGTTCTTGGTATCCTCCTCCTTCGGAATCGATAAAGCAAAATGTTGATGCTTCATTATTAAATTCTTATAAAGGAAGTGTTGGTGGCATCATTAGAGACCATAAAGGGAGATTTTTATGTGTGTATGGCTCTTCTTGTTTGCATTGGGATAGATCAATTGGAATTGCAATCTATTTTATCATTGAAGAATTTGTGCAAGAATGGATGTATGAGGCTAAAGGTATTATCATAGAAAGGGATAATTATAATGTGATCAAATTTGTTAAAAATTTGGTGAATAAAGGGGAGTTCAATGATGATCTCGGCAAAGCAATTGATTTATCTTTTCTAAAAGATTTTAATCAAGTATTATTTCATTTGAATAGTAGGGATTGTAATAAGTTAGCCGATTGTTGGGCTAACATTGCTCTTTCTTTTGAATTTTTTTTTTATGATATTTCTTGTAATAATATTCCTCCTAATTTTATCTCTTTGTTAAAGGAGAAAAGTGATAGAATAACTATCACTTAGTGGTTTGTAATTTGTTTCTTTAATAAAATTGCTATTAGCATCTTCTCAAAAGAAAAAAAAAAAAGACTTGGGCTCTCATTTTTTTAGAGCATTGTTCCTGTGCTTAAAGTGATCAAATCAACTTAGGTAAAACAATCTTCTTTTGATTTTTAGCTAACAAAAAGATGCTCATATTTCCATATTATAGGCCGAAGAAATTTTTTCAACAGTTGCCCCTTGCCTGCTTTCATTTTGTTTACAATTATAATATGGAAAAATAATAAAAGATAATTTTATTGCCTTTCATATGAGCTCCCATGAACTTTGAAAAGTCTGGAGGATTACCTTGACCTATTCAACACCTATAAAGATGGTGCTATGGATAACCTACACTATTTGTTAGACATTGCTTATGCAATCTTTTTGAACATGCCTTCTTCAACTCCTTGGTCAATAAGGAACAACATTCATAGATCCTTTATCCATTGGTCCTCACTAGTCTGCGATAATCTACATCAAAATTAGCTTATTCTACTAAGGTTAGTACAACATACCCATCAGTGATTATCTCCCAAAAATCATAGGATTCTAAATCCCTATTAAACATTAATATATTCTTTTAGATCCTAAAACTGTACAATCAAATTGTGAAGCATGGGTTACAAATATGACAAACTAACCTAAAACAATAATATATATTGGACAAATAAGATAGTTTAACCCAATTTGTTTATACATATATAATAAGCACTAGTTTATTTCTTTTATTCAATTTTTAGTTTATTTTAGGTAGACCGGTTTTATGTTAAATACTTGATCTACCCAAGTAGTATAAATATCTCTACTATTGTAAAAAAAAGACTCATGGAATGAATGATTTTTGGTTTCTCTTTCTCTAATCTCTCTTATTCCCTAAGGAGTCCACACCTACTCAAAATGTGCCTTCCCCTTCTTGATGTAGATTAAGAAGCATATTAGATGGTGCTCTCGTTGAGACAACTACAACCAAGAAACCTACTTCTTGTGGTAGCTGCGATACTGTATGGCATGTCGGCTAAACTGAGGGGAGATTCTTACGGAAGGAGTGAAATCCTGCTGTTTGGGGTTAGATGATGGAAACCGAAGTTGGATAAAAGACAAAAAAAATATGTTGGCCTATATATGGGCTGAGATGGTTTTAGATGGAAGGGAGGGAGCTCTTTCAACGAAAGCATCATTTATTATAATTCTTGATCTACATCAAGAAGGGAAAGACACCTTTTGAGTAGATATGAACTCCTTAAAGAAGAAGAAGGGGAAGAAGGATCAAAGAGGGAGAAACCATAAATCATTCATTCCACGAGTCTTTCATTACAATAGGAGAGGAATTTATACTGCTAGGGTAAATCAGATATTCAACATAGAACCGGGCTACCTAAAACAAACTAAAAATAGAATAAAAGAAATAAACTAGTGCTTATTATATATGCATAGACCAATTGGGTTAAACTATTTTATTTGTCGAATATATATTGTTGTTTTAGAGTCAGTGGAATATTTTGGTTTCTCCTTTTATGCTTGTAGGTTAGTTTGCCATGTTTCTAGCCCATGCTTCAAAATTTGATTGTACAATTTTAGAGTCCAATAGAATATACTGATGTCTAACAAACTCTCATCAAGATATGATTCAATTGACATGATTCCTCCCTGTCTAACATCAAGACTTAAGGTTGCAACATGCTAAGCATTATCTATTAAGGGAAGAGGTACTTAGCTCTGATATTAATTTGTTTATGCAATACACAACATAAGAAGAGATAGTGAGCACTTTAGGTGGCTACTTCATATCACTGTAGACATTCCACTAGTATCACTCTTAACTCACTCTCTCTCTTCATGTGCATGTAAGCCACTAAAATAACTTAGTGAAAGGAAAATGGAAAAAGTAGGCAGAAATATTTGAATGTCTTCTTATATTTGTTCTCATGTGGCATATTCCATGATAGTATCAGTGGCGCTACATAAAGAAAATGGATTAAGGGGGTTACACCATTTTAATGCAACTTAAAATCTCCTCAAATACTTATGCGAAGTACTATAAAAGAACTCCAAGATAATATAACTTGCTCATAAATTGTAAAGGCTGTTGCATTTAATGTGTATAGCCTCCATTTTGCTTTAAGCTTGTGTTGCTAACATGAAGGCTTTACAGTTTCGAAGTTTAAGTTAAGCAGAGTTATTTGAATAGATAGATTAAAAAAAAGCACGAAAAACAGTTACTTGCTCTAGATGACATCTAGAGCTAGTTTTTGGCTGCTTCCATGATAATAATACATTTTGCGTAGTTTAAAGTTATTACACCAAGACATCAATTTTTACCCTTATTATAAATACTTAACTCTCACCGCAACCCCACCACAACATACATGTAACGCCATAAGTCGAGCATGCCATGACACAAGATGATGTGTGCAAGCATATATGTAATACAAGAAACAAGGCTAAACTTTTTAATTTTTCTCTGACAAGAAAAGAGCATTAACATTCAGGCCAAAGGAGATGATTTTCAATTTCTAGTCAACTTAGAAGGTGCTTAGATTAGATGAAATCAAATCATCTGATTTGTGGTGAGGGTCTGATAGAAATATGGCAATGGTATAAGGAGTATAATCAATTTTTTAAATCATTCCTCTAACAAAGAAAGAACATTAACAAACAGTTCAAAGGAGAAAGACTTTCTTTGTTAGGTCAAGTTAGGAGGTGCTTAGATCAAATGAAATCAAACCATATTTACAGCTAACCTAATCAATTCTTCTCTCTAAGCACACTTACCAGTCATGACATACTCAGGTGCTGCATAGCCATATGTACCCAACACGCGAGTTGAAACATGAGTCTGGTCACCGATGGGTCCCTCCTTTGCAAGACCAAAGTCTGAAAGCTTTGCATTATAATCCTGCAGGTACCATATTTTGAAAGCTAAAATATATACACATAAATATATATCCAAACTTTAAAAGAGGAAAAGTAAAAAACAAAGTAGTTTACAATATTATACTCGTGAAAAACTAGAAGTGCAAACTTCAATTAGACAAACTATTTTTATCATTTACTATTCCATTATGGCTATTTATCTTTTTCTGATGCAAGACAAGCTTCTCCCTTTTGTCAGGGCATAGGTTTGATAAAAAATAACAACAATAACCATTTATCAATTAGCGATGCCAAACATCAGAAAATCTTCACTGCTCTTGAAACCCATAGTCTAAGCTGGGGATTTGAATTAAAAGAGGAATATCCTAATTCTTTTTGAGCTATTGAAGCATCAAACTAATCATTTATAATTCTACCTTAGTTGGAAATTAAGGACTAGTTAAAAACGATATCAGTATTCAATAGAGAGAAGCGAACAGAAAGCAATAACAAATTAACTCGAGAGAAAGAAAGGATTAATGAGTGATAAAAAAGAAAAAGAAACAGCTCAACTTAAATGTAACATGCTGACTATCCAAAAGGAAGTTTTTTTGCAGCATTTAGTATGCAAAGAAAGAGAATAATATCTTGATTGTTTACCACATTTTTATCAACACTCTCCTTGCTTCAAAATTATTGAAAGCAATCTACTTACCACATTTTTATCAACACTCGCATTACTATGATAATCCAATGCAGAAAACAAAACTGAAATTATAAACCTCAGCGTAACCTACCGCATCCAATAAGATATTTGATGTTTTGAAGTCCCGATAGATAATGGGTCTCTCAACTCCATGAAGAAAAGCGAGCCCTTTTGCAGCACCCAAAGCAATCTTCATTCTAGTGGACCATGTCATGAAGGATACTCCTGTTAAGAACATGAAGACAATATTAAATGAATTAAATCAAGGCATTCAATTATCAAAATAGTGTAATGAAATTATAAAGGTCTGAGACAAAGTAAAAAAATGTCAAGGCTTATAATAAAACAAATTTTAAAATATGATAGTATAATAGTAGAAACTCTTCTAAATTATTTTTTGTAGGAAATAATATAGATTATTGTTTCATTTACAACATATATTGAAAGTGTTAAATTTCTTACTTAAACTTCCAAATTTAACAAGAAGAAAATTAGAAATACTCATTTACGTGTTAAAACTAAATTTATTTTATAATGTAGAACAATTCAAATATTCATGCAAATCATCATGCATGCATCACAAGCGATAGAAAAAGAGTACTTAAATATTCATAATCCCAAAACTCCATCCTTTCAGACCATTGTTTACAATAATTCATAAATAAATAGTTGATTTTGAAGATTATTTGTTACCACTTAAAATTTTCTACTCCTGCTAAACATGCATAATCGACCTGTTAAAAGAGAAATTTTTACTATTATGGTAGGCAAAAAGGTTTCAAGAATCTAAAGTGTTACATACGTCGAAAAAGGTGTTTTTCGAGGCTACCACAAGCCATGTACTCATATACCAGCAGCCTGTGTTCACCCTCACAGCAGTAGCCAATAAGTTTAACAAGATTCGGATGGCTAAACTGTCCAAGGTAGTTGACTTCTGCCTGTAAAAGTTCAAAAAATGGTTAGTCCCGATAATGGAAGATGTACAGAGAATTCGTTTCTGTTTCAGAATAGAGCTCTTTAATACATTATTTTACGTAGTTGTTTTCTTTGTTGGAGTTAGAACCAGAACTACAAAAAAAGTAAGAATATAACCCTCCTAATGCTTTAATACATTGACGTTTCATATAGCTGATTATAATGGATTGACAAGGGTTACTGGTTTATATGATTTAGCTGATTATACATTGACGTTTCTAGATGCAGGACTCATGTTTGCCTGCCATAATAAGTCAGCCATGAAATACAGATTCATATATGTGGTATGCACATAGAATCTCCGATAAGCATTTCCTACAGTCTCTACTTGATGTTAACAAGATTATTTGACATTCTGAGAAAAGTATAGCTAGAATTTAAATAGAACAAAAATCATGACTAGCCTACAATCTTTGCTTGATCTAAAAGGACCAAAATCCAAGACCTTTAATAAATTAATGTGTCAATCTTCTTGCAACTTTCAAAATCTCATTTTCAAGAAACTCTAAGAAGTCTTTATTTGTAAGCAACCAATGAGAAATACTATCAAGAAACACTTTGTTGTTGTCCATAGTTCTAACGTAAACTTGATAACCTTGAACCAACTAAATCTAATTATAAATGCTAAAAACTACATATAATAACTGATGAAATCGTCACACTACTTTTAGCACAGAAAAGTGAATTATGGATTAGAAAACATACCAGCCACTCCCTGTCTCCCTGGATGCCCTCAGGATTGAGCACCTTTACAGCAACTTGAGTAGACGGGAAACCAGCTCTTATGCTCTCCTCTATCATCCCTTTATATACAGTTCCAAACCCACCCTGCCCAAGAACTTGATCTGTCCGAAAATTCTTTGTGGCCAGCTTTAACTCATTATATGTGAATATGCTGACATTTCCATGACTAGATTTCTGCCGCAAATCTTCCACATCTTTGGTAGCTGTAAGCATAATGATGGCACTATTCTCCTCTGATGTAGGATTCTTCAGCTTGTCCTGAGATGGATGTGCCACTGGTTCAGATCAAAAGGCACTCGTTAGCAATTACAAAATATTGTATAAATAAATTTGAAAACTAATACAGCTAAAAACATATTCAATTCGGATTTTCACATTATTTCTGTTTATTCCATGTGTTGAATTCATATATGGTTATAAAATTCAAAATCAATCCCTTTTCAAAAGAAAAAAACTTGACATATGCAGATTGATATTTATTATATTCCACCCAGTTTACTTCGAGTCTCATAAACACCCCATTCATATCCTGTCTTTCTCAACATTCAAATTTGTTAGTACAACGCCAATCTAGAGTGTGTAAATTTCATTTGATTGACATTTTTTAAATAAATTATTGGGCTCCTTAAATCTCGTATACTTTACATTAAAAATATTTTAGAGATAAATCTAAACTCTTCCTCTCTGATCTAATGATTTTTTTTTCATAAAAAAAAAAAGAACTAATGATTTCAAGTTAATGAAAAAGAAAAATAAACACTTAATTTATGCATTTATTCTAGAGCTTCATTTTGCTTCATAATTGAAGTCTTTAAAAGTTGCTAACCACTTTCCCAAATAGAAACAATCATATTAGTTCAGTAGAAATCTAAAATATCTCTCACCTCGCCCTAATAAATTCAAAAAGAAAACCTATTGCTCAGGCTACTTCAAACTTCGATACTTTCTATATATAAACGATTTTATCGGCATGAATTTTTTTGCCTGAAATTCGATATAGTAACCCTTTGGCCATACCGATGTGTACTCTCTCACGAAAAAAATAGTGCGCGATCGGCATCTCAACGCATTGAAACACAGCATTTCTCCCTATCTAAGCAAAAAATAAAAACAATAAAACAAACTTTGTATGGGAAACTTTAGTATACTTACCAGATTTTATCTTGAGGGGCTGGCTAGGATCAGATGTCATGCAGTTCCCCATGGATTCCAAGATCTGCCGCCTAGAAATGGCTGGAAATGCAATCTCGTCCGTCCATCTGTGATCTAACGGACTTCAAAAGTCACACAATAGGATCAAAACGCCGGCGATTTAAGCTAAGCCAGTCCAAGATCTCCGACTACTGCTAGGGCTCAATTAGCTTAAAGAAATTATTCCTTCCTCTACAATACGCCAGCAGAGCCAATTCAAGCTCTCTATCTCTCTCCCTGATCTCTCAGTTTTATGCATTAAGCTTTCGAGATAAGCCGCTGGCTTGATTTAAAAACTACGAGATAGCCACTTCAGGAGAGGATAGCGACAAACCTGAGAAGGGGCAGTTTAGTAAATAAAAGTATTTAGCGGTATACTTTAGTCAGTGTGAACAAGAGTGTCGGAGTTCGACGCGGTTCGACGCCGGCAGAGGGCGGCCGGAGTAAATCGGAGATGAATTTGGAAGTACCGATTTAGGGTTTTTAAGTTACATGTTTCTGGGTCTTACTGATTCAGCGTTAGAAATTAGCGGGTAAGAAACCATGGGATAGCCACTTGCCTTACGAGTTAAAAATATGTGCTATAAAAGTAAAGCAAAAAATTCAGTTCTGTCAAGCAAGTTGGTTGTTGAAGGGTAAATTTAAAATCAATATGAATTTATTTTATTCTTTTAGTGACAACTTTAAGATTTGCATTTTGTACCACTATTAATAGATTATGACACTATTACAATAATATGAAATCATAAAATCAATGATGCAGATTTTGTCGATGATGATCATCACTGATTGGATCTTGATATTCGCAGTGCCAATTTACATTATTTTTTCACTAGCAACATTTAACACCCACTCGCAAATAGTCTATAGCATTTACACGTATACTTGCATCTTTATTGCCCGCTTTAAGGGGTCATATTGCCTCCATTTGCATGCCTCGTTTTTATCGCTAGCTCATAAGTTTGTCATTCATATCACTTAACATCTTTTTACGCAACTTTGACAATCCACTTTATTAGTGGGTTGCAATATCCCTACTATTCTATTTAGATTTAGGATTTGCTTTGCGATCAATCATGTCACATATACCATTTCAGGTAACTTTGTTATATAAGAATTTGTGTTTTTCATCATAATATTTCATCTACTACTAAATTAACAAGTCATCATGCTAGAGATGTTGCCTACAAACATTTAAGTGTATAAAAAATCCTAGAAGATATTGACTTTCTAAAATATGAGTAGAAATTTTTGGGCATATATTTTTAAAATTATACTTATCATTCACAAGAAGAAATTATAGGGAGTGATTGTAGTTCAGAATAATCATGACAAAATTATTCATTATTGAAGGCTTCTAACAAGTTATAGGTATTTCTAAAAGAATCTTTTTTTGATCTCTTAAAGGGCATAATGGCCAAAGTAGAAATCCATCAATTTATTATGTATATATATCTCTCAAAACTAGAGTGATCATAATTTTAACCTCATGAGTTCACAATACTATTTGGATGATAATTTATATTGAAAAGATAATGATTTGCTAACATATTAAGTTGTTTCTTCATTAGCCTAAAAGAATATTTTAAAGGCTAATTTTAAGCTCAAATGACTCCTTAATTATTTCCTAAGGGCTACTCAATTTTCAAATAAAAAATCCAAAGTAAAAAAAAAAAAAAAAAAAAAAAAAAAAAACTAGACAATGACTAATTGGATGATCAAATTACATGATTATATGATCATACAATTATATGATTAATTCCAAATATAGAGAATTTTTTCTAATAATTTGTACGAGAAAACATAGTATTTTTATAAGTGTTGCATGCCGGAACATTCTCGATGGTAGAGAGATATAGGATTTAACGTCCTAGCTTTATATGAAAATCTAGCACACGCACATATAAGTGAGAGAGTAACAAGAGCAATAAGAGTCATCAAGATTTTTGTGGAATACCCTAAAAAATGAGAAAAACCATGGGTCTAGTCTAGTTAAAAGGATTCTACTAGTGTTTGTAGTCGATTACAAATGATGCCCTTTATTGGGGAAACGCCTTGGCTCAATGTAGAAAATATACATCATATAAAGCACAATTAATGGTGGGATTTGGAAGAATCAAGTGAGATGAGACTTGTTATCAAAAGAATATTGGCATATTCATTTGGTCGATATGAGTGTAGTTAGGCGACGAAGGTCAGAGGGACCATAGTTGGTTAGGGACATAGGTCAAACGGACCATAGTCGATGAGCGACGGAGGTCGGAGGGACCATAGTTGTTGATGAAGAAGGTCGGAGTGTCCGTATTCAGTGGGCATCGGAGGTTGGAGGGAATGTAGTCGATTGGTGATGGTGGTCGAAGGAACTGTAGTCGGTGGGTGACGGAGGTCGGAGGAGCCGTAGTTGATAGTGATGAAGGTTGGAGGGACTGTAGTCGGCGGGCACATTTGGAGAAGTTAATGATTCAAATGGGAACCCAATTACAAAGTCAAGCTGCTTCAATTAAGAACTTGAAAAATTAATTAGGATAACTTTGTATTTTCTTTTAGTAGTAGATCCTATGGTACCTTGCCAAGTAACATTGAGGTTAATCCAAATGAGAAAGGGAAATATCATAGTCGGTGGGCACATTTGGAGAAGTTAATGATTCAAATAGTCTATAGCATTTACACGTATACTTGCATCTTTATTGCCCGCTTTAAGGGGGTCATATTGCCTCCATTTGCATGCCTCATTTTTATTGCTAGCTCATAAGTTTGTCATTCATATCACTTAACATCTTTTTATGCAACTTTGACAATCCACTTTATTAGCGAGTTGCAATATCCATACTATTCTATTTAGGTTTAGGATTTGCTTTGCGATCAATCATGCCACATCTTGTAAGAATCCAATCAAATCAATAGAAGAAAATCATCGTCTCGATAATATCAATAAAATCAATCTCTATCAATCATCTATGGTCAAAATCAAACCAATACGTCGTAAAAATGATTGAAATCAAATCAATACAGTAAAACCTATTCCATATCAGTCAATGAATCACATGCAGTAGTTCAATACGGTGTATCAATGAAATGATAGTATCAATGAGTCAATATTAATAAATCAGTATCAATGAATCAATAGTATCCATGTCCATAGTATCAATAAGTCAATGCAATGTTGATATCCATATCAGTAGCAGTATCAATGCTCAGTGAAATAATGCGAATATCAATGAAATCGTACAGAAAATCCGTAAATCTGTTTAAAATCAATTAAATCAATAAATCCATCACGAGATCAATATGTTAATACCGTACACATGCACTTCAATACAATAGTCTTACTGAACAAGTACAATCACTGGCTATTAAGGCGTTTTTCAATCCATAGTGTTGTTGTAGAAATCCATAAATATACATCCGTTGGTTCAATAAGAGTCGTCACTCTGTGCCCGTCGGCATAAGAATCTCCATATGCCTCCCAATCGTTATATCAATGATCAATAGAGGATATCGCCAAACCCTTTTTAAAGGAAAGCCCGTCGGCCCACCATCCTGTACAGGTCAAGTCAATCTCCAACCAACGGTTCAACCAGTCTTCACTTATCTTTCAGTAACAATAACCGTATAATAATCATATATTCACATTCGTATGCATAACAGTTCAAATAATCAATTTCAGAAAATAAAAAATCGTACGAAAATCCAGCGGCATAACTGCAGTATACATAATTTACACAAAAATCACAGAATTCACAAATTACCAAATTAGTACAGAACGTTCACAACAACATTATAAGACTTTTATTCTACTGCCCAAACAATTTCAGACATCACCAGAAATTACAGTCAAAATAAAACACCGCCAAATCAAAACTATCCGGTCAAAAATCTCCAGAAAATAATCAAATCGTGTAGAAATACCATATCAGAAACATATCAAAAGTTGTGCGGTAAAGCTTTCGTCAATACAAAATGATGCGTGTTTTTCGGTAACGAAAATACAAATCTGAGCATAGAAATACCAAAACTCGACATCTTCGAAAACAGAAATAGGGTTCGGAGTCCTTACTGCGAGATAAACACTTCTCCCAACAGCGGCGACGGACGAAAAGTGCTCCGCGGCCTCCGAAATCCAGCTTTTCCTTTGCTTTCCTTCTCCTTCTCTCTCCTCGGATATTTTGAAATAAAAAATGATTTTCTCTCTCTTCAAAACGAGCTGATTTCCTTTTAATACACACCTGATCGGCCCGGTCGATCGCCACATCGTCCAGGATGATCTGAACAAAATTCAATCATCCAGGATGATATCTCAGGACGATAATTAATTTCCTTGGACGATAAAATCCCTTACTCACTGACTTTTTCCATGCACTGATCGTCCTAGGATGATCCAAAATCAGCCCGGACGATCCACTTCAAAAATCAGCTAATTCACTGATCTTTCTGAACGATCTCAGCATCGTCTCGAACGATCCTAGAAGGAAATCAAATAAATGAGCTCTCACAATCTCCCCACCTTTGAAAAATATCGTCCCGACATTTCCCTAAAGGTTCGAAGCAAAACGAGACAAAACAAATCCAAATCAAAATCAAAATTAAAACTCGTCGAAAATCATATAGATCACATAATTCATTCAATCACATGTCACTATGCATGGTCATATATCAATCAATCAATTAGTCAAATCGTCTTACCATTAGAACTTTCCGGTTGTCGTTGATCTTCATAATGCTGTAAATTGTAGACACGTGGCACCACTGGAGGAAGTGCAGGAGGTCGTAGCGCAACGGTCTCCCTCTGACTATCTCTGACAGCTCTATCAGCTCTATCATTCATCCGGTTCATTGATCTTTCACTATAGGCTCTTGAGCCAATAGTCTTCTGTCCTGTACCAGAATCAGTTCTTTCGCCCAATCTTTTCTGAGGGCAATTTGCTGCTCTATGTCCCTGCTGTCCACAGTGAAAACATTGTCCCGTCAATAAGTAACACCGACCTGCATGTCGTCGACCACAATGAATGCACTCATTGTAGCTTCCAGAAGACGCTACTGATGCAGGTATAGATCCCCTCGAATCACCATACTTGCTTCTCTTATCTCTATCTCTTTCTCTACTCTGTTCATCTCTTCTGCTTGATTCATCTCTACTCCTTATGGTGGCTTCATATCTTGATACTGGTGTTGTCAAATCAATCTCTATCAGTTTGGCCCGCTCTACCAACTCAGAAAACTCATGAATCCGGAAGGGTACTAACGGATGTCTCAGCTCTCTATTCAATCCTAACAGAAATCTATAACATTTTTCTTCTGCCGTAGGGATCAAATGAGACGCATACCTAGCAAGTGCAGTAAACTCGGCCTCGTACTGCATCACTGTCTTGCGTCCTTGTTCCAATCTCATAAAAGCTTCTTGCATTTGTCGTTGAGTTGATGGAGACACAAACCACATCCGAAATACTGTAGTGAACTCATCCCATGTGATCTCAGCATTTGTCTTCCCCTGAAATTTCTCACTCTGTTGTCTAATCCACCATCTCTCTGCTTCTCCTTCAAACAGAAACATAGCCAAAGGTACCTTTCGATTTCCCGGACACTACATGCTGTCAAAGATCTTTTCTACTCTCATTATCCAATCTTCAGCAGCCTGGGGTCCTATAGCTCCTTTGAACAACAGAGGCTTCAACTATGAAACATCTGCAAATGCTTATCTACTTCTTCTTCTTTACTTCCACTCATCTTACTCTGTGCATCCCCCATCACATGTGCTATAGCAGTAGCCAACTGCATCATACTTTCTGAAGGTACTGGAGCT
>NW_021319664.1:26320-71536 GCF_001605985.2 Dendrobium catenatum | reverse complement strand
CCTCGAAAATCCGGCAGCCTTCCGGCGTCCCCTCCCCGATGCCGGGAGGTAATGAGTGGCTCAACTCGGCCGGAGCGAATCAACGGCGAGGAGATTTGGGAGAGCGAATCGATCCCATCGGTGTTTGCGCTCCCTCGGCCGGATTAACTCGACGGCCAAGGGCTTCGGGGGACCGGATCAACCCCGGGACTTCCTTCAAATTGCTCCCACCTGTTTAAAAATATTTTCTCTCTCTCTCTCTCTCTTTCTCTTTAATTTCATTTTATTTTAATTTAATAATAATAATAATAAATTATTATATTATAACAGATATATTATAATATATAACAGATATATTATAATATATATTATTATTATTCATAGAATAATAATAACATATATTATAATATAACATATATATATTATAATATCACATACTTATTATAATATAATATAATATATATTATTATAATATATATGTATTATATAGAGAAAGAGGGAAAATTGGGAAGAGGAAGAGGGATCCGACAGAGGTCACACACGGGCTCGACGTCAGTTCTTAAGGAGGAGATAGCGTCGGATGGGCTCGTCGGCGGCGTGGTCGGCGTCGGCTCAGGGCACAACGGCGAGGTCGACGAAAGCAGGAGGTCGGGGTCAGTCGGAGGTCGGATGATTTCAAGCGTTGAAGGTCGACGGGCTTGCAGGAGATTCGGTCGGAGATGGAAGAGAAGGTCGATTTCGACGTGCTTGAGTCGCCGGCGAGATGAGGAGCAGTGGTCGGACTAGGTTGTGCGAAGATCGAGCAAGGCTAGGGTTTTGTTCGGTTCTCCGGTAAGCTTCAAGAAATTTCTTCCTTTCGATTTTGTAAGCGTGAGAGAGTACCGAATGAGAGGAGGCCAGTATTTTTGTGTCGTGAGGAGTTGGTTTTGAACTATCGTGGGGGATCGAGAGATCGTGGGGGTTCCGGTCAGTTGGGTAGTTGGAGCCGACTGCCAGTTATAGGTCAACACTAGCTTTATATGAAAATCTAGCACACGCACATATAAGTGAGAGAGTAACAAGAGCCATAAGAGTATCAAGATTTTTATGCGGAATACCCTAAAAAATGAGAAAAACCATGGGTATAGTCTAGTTAAAAGGATTTTACTAGTGTTTGTAGTCGATTACAAATGATGCCCTTTATTGGGGAAAGGCATTGGCTCAATGTCGAAAATATATATCATATAAAGCACAATTAATGGGGGGATTTTGGAAGAATCAAGTGAGATGAGACTTGTTTTCAAAAGAATATTGGCATATTCATTTGGTCGGTATGAGTGTAGTTAGGCGACGAAGGTCAGAGGGACCATAGTTGGTTAGGGACATAGGTCAAACGGACCATAGTCGATGAGCGACGAAGGTCAGAGGGACCATAGTTGGTTGATGAAGAAGATCGGAGTGTCCGTATTCGGTGGGAAACGGAGGTTGGAGGGAATGTAGTCGACGGGTGATGGAGCTCGAAGGAACCGTAGTCGGTGGGTGACGGAGGTCAAAGGGGCCGTAGTTGATAGTGATGAAGGTTGGAGGGACTGTAGTCAGCGGGCACATTTGGAGAAGTTAATGATTCAAATGGGAACCCAATTATAAAGTCAAGCTGCTTCAATTAAGAACTTGAAAAATTAATTAGGATGACTTGTAATTTCTTTTAGTAGTAGATCCTATGGTACCTTGCCAAGTAACATTGAGGTTAATCCAAATGAAAAAGAGAAATATCATAGCTTGGTAAATTTGAGTAGTGACACCACCCAACCAAAATTATATATTTACGCAAGTTTGGCTGAAGACTATAAACTTAATGTTGCTTGGGAGGCAACCCAAATCTGTTGATGTTAAACCTTAGTTTTATTATTTGGGTTTTTATTTGTTTGTGTATTTATGTTGTTTCTATTTCAAAAATATTATATGTGTTTTAATTGTGAATTACAAATTGTAGTTATGACTAAAATAATTTCAAGTTAATTTTTCATGAATTTACATAAGATACAAATTTAATTAAGCATTGTAGTGTTGGGTCTTAGAGCACCACAAGTTTGATTGCCAATCTCTCAACAACTGAATCAGGAACCACACCACTGAAGTCTAAGGAACTTGGCATTGTGTAAGGTTATAATGCTATTTACTTAAGCACTGTAGTGCTACTTCCACTCATGTAGCGCTAATCCACATAGCATCATGGTGAAAAATCTATATTTACTATAGTGCTGTCGCATTGTATTCAACACTATTGTACGGTGCAACTATTTCCATTATGAATCTTTATTGAGTGCTACAATACTGCCTACAATGCAGCAACGTTAAGTCAAAACCACTCTTAATAGTTACAACACTGCAATAGTGGTATTTTTTAGTGTTATAGTGCTCACACGTGTCAAATGCCATGGTAGTTCCTTGGTCAAGAAGCTGTCACCATTTTTCAATTCTTACACTACAGCATCATGTGTCCTTCACGTTATTAGTCAACATGTTTGTTGTTTATTATTTCCCAATTTCGTGGCATTACTCTTCCCAGCATCGCAACAATCATTGCATTTTTATATAAGAAGGGTTAGCTTCTTTCATTTTCACTGAGATTTGAGTTTATTTTTCTTTGTTATTTTATGGTCCCTACATTTTCCCTTCAATCATTTTAATTTATGATGATTCCTAAGATTATGAGTAGTAAGAATAGAGGGTCATTCTCTTTTGATAGTAGAAGATTTATTTCAGGTAAAGCCAAAGAGATAGACATTAAATTATTTGTAAGCAAGCAGATAATCCCTGAGAGAGGTTTTCTAAACCCCAATGGGGCGGTGATGCTGATTATTGTGGATTAGGGTTGGGAAAAGCTATGTGATGATCCAAGTGCATGTGTAATGAATATACAACAACATCAAGCCTTTGTCCCACTAAGTGGCATCAGCTACATGAATCCTTTTTTGCCATTGTGTTTGGTTAAAAGTCACATTCTCATTTAAATCTAATAAAAAAAAAATCATTTCTAATGCTAAAGAATTCCAAAATAACCAATGCTTTGTGAGAGGAAAATGTGTACCATTTGCTTTACAGAGTATTAATCGTGGTTATAACATTAGGAATTTAGAGTTTAGTGAGTATACCACATTAATTTAGCACCATTTGACCCATTAAGAGTTATTGAGAGTTTTGTGTGAGCGAAGGAGTGGAGCTATCTAGAAAGAAAGGGATAGAAAGGCGATTAATTTTCCTACATCTTGATTAACCCACTATTTTATTTTTTCTTGCTTTTTGCTAAGCAAAATATTAGTGAGGTGATTAAGGATGGAGCCTTGTTAAATTATGCTATTCAGGTTAGTCACTCCATTGATGTGAAAACACTTATTTATTCTTCCTTATTATACATTATTAGGGGTACTATGTCTGTTAGTTTAGATTACACGTCTCTTATCTATTTCCTTTGAGTTACTAATGGTGTGAGAGGTGATAATGCTGAGGAGAAACTATTTCCTATTTATGCTCTCAAAAAGCAAAAAAAGAATAAAGAAAAAAAAAAGAAGAAAAGAATAAGAAGGTTTTAACAAGAAAAGAGATGAGGAAGGACCAAGTGAGCCTGAAATAACTAGTCAACTTAGCAGTAATAAGTCAAGTACTAGGACTCCAAGATCCTTAAGTGAGTAAGTGGCTGATTTGAGAGTAGTTGGAGAGAGCTACTAATTTTGGTGATGAGAGCAGGGGATGGTAGGTACATTATTTAGATATATAGAAAAAACACTAACACTACTGATTTCATTTTAAGGCCTTTTGTACTTTCTATTATTCTCAATAAAAAAGCATGTTTAATTTCTTAGTAATATCTAGTTATGTCTTTTTTGTTAATTGTGTATGCTATTTTATTTTTCTATTTGATAGTTTTGTTGTGTAGTTAAAATTATCCTTTGAGTAAAATTCTTTAAATTGATTAGCTGTTGAGATTGTCCTCTCCATAGCACTTGCACTTTGATAGCTAAATTATCCAAGTTAAAAATTCTAATTAAAATAATTAAAAATTAAAAATAACACAAATAATAGGTGCTAAATTGAATGAATAAATGATAATAATTCTTAATTTGAAAATTATAGCAATCAACTAAATAAAGCATCTAAGTAAATATCTCATCTTGAACTTCAAATGCTAAATGCTAAAGCCCTGATTAATGATTTCAAGATTAAATAGTTAAGTTTAGAAAAAAAGAAAGTGTATGGATTAAATTATGAAAATCATTATAAACTCCACTATGGAATTAATTAGCTTATAACAATCCTTACATTAATTCAATTCAGGGTTTCCTGAAGGAAGAAGACAATCAGATATTCAAAATCATTACCGTGGTACTAAAATATGTTTGAAAAAAGAAACTCATGAAAAACAAGTAAATCAAAGAGTGAAAGGAAAAGAAAAATGAATACTTCATCAAAAATTAGTATATGATGTAGCCACATTCCTAAGAGATCTTTAATACTTAAATTAAATAGGGGAGGCTAAGCAAACTAATATATATGAAGGGATTGAAAAGAAATTTTAATTTAACTAATGGCATAAATAATTTATAAATGAAATATTATTCAACTCTAAAATTAATAGTGAATAATGCACTTGCACTTGTAGTACATGAGTTCAATTTGAATAACAAGGATGATATATTAGGATAATTATTTATGAATATTTAAATTAAAATTATAATACCTTGATCATTCTAATTTACAGCTAAATGGCAATGTATTATCTTATATTTTAGCTAATTTTAAATTGCTAAAGTTTTATGCGGGCTAATGAATCTGATCAAAAAGTGATTACACTATTACTTAAGGACAAGCAAGAGCTTAAGCTAGAGAAAATTTATTAATTGAAAATTATTTAGTATTTTATTGTCTTGAATTTTAATGAAAATGTTATTTTTAGTTGTTGTTATGTAGGAATGTCTTAGGAAAAAGGAGAAAAATTCTTAATTGTTGAACTAGCACTATAATATCTACAGCACCATGACATTAGACATGGACATAGTAACACTAGAGGCTCAATAAAATTATCATTTAATTCAACACCCTAGCAGAATAATTACTAATATAAACTTGTATGCTTTAATGAATTAATGGATATTTTCTCGTTCTCAATTTAATCTATACAGTCATCATGTGCAGAGTTAAAATATAGTGTGATATATTACCTTGATAAAGGAAGATTAAAACAATTTGGAGTATTGAAATGGAACTCTTGCATACCTAAATATAGGATTTTTCATGTTCTAGAGTTTATGGAGATATAAGAACTTGAACATGCAGGATGCTGGTCAATCTCTTACTTCTATTCCTTTGCCTGACCTGAAATTATTTAACTTCATATGATGAGCTCAAGAGCCCAATAAGTAACCAAATCCTACAACTAAAATCTAAATCATTGTAAATGAGCAATATGTATGTTAGTAGTCAAAGTATAGTAGTAGCATTAAAATGATCACAAATCAATCATAAATAGTAACACACATGTAACAGCAGTAAAGTCTATAACCAATAAAGTGATGCAATATAGAAGCCACTAAAGCAGTACAATGGAAAAATTAATAAATCTTTTGATTTTTGATACATTTTGTGTAACTTTCAATTATTTGGCATTCATTGCGCATCTTTTTTAATTTTCTTTTGGGCTCATTTTATGCCTCTTATCATTTTTGTGAGCTAGCTCTCTTTCAAAACTTTAAGGACTCTTGGTTATGAAAATATCTTCGAGATATAAGAGAATAAAAAACCCACTCTCTAATATAAGGAAGAATAAATCATAAATCAAAATCATATTCATATAATAACTATAATAACCTGATCAAGAAAATTTGAAAGTGATTTAATGACTTTAAATATTATTCATATATGATAGATTACTATAAAAATATAAAAAATATCTCAATTTCAAAGTCCAACTTTTAATTTGAAATAGATTTTTTCTTCAAAGAGAAAATTACACCGCTAAAGGAGTTACGGGAAGAGAAATAATCAATGGTGTTTCTTCCCTTAACTGATTTAGGGAGGTTAATGATTATTTACAAATTTTTAAAATCAAAGTAAGGTAAAAATTTCATTCCAATAATGACCATAAAAAATAACATAAAAATGAAAAATAGAAAATAGAAGCACATAAATAGAAATAAACATGCAAACAAAAATAGAAAAAGATCATAAAATAGAAAGAAATAATTTCAAGCATTAATATCTATGACACCTAATCTGGTCCTTAATATGTTAAAAGTTTTAAAGGCTAGTGGTTTAGTAAAGATGTCAGCCATTTGATTTTTAGTTGCAATATTATATAGCTCAATGTTTTCTTTAGTAATATGGTCCCTAATAAAGTGTTGCCTTATGTCAATATATTTGGTCCTATAAAATTGGATTGGGCTCATTGAAATGCAGATGGCATTTGTGTTATCATAGGTAAACCTAAATCAAGAATTTGTTACTTTAACTAAAGGACTTGGGCCACACAACTCTCTAAGGAAATGTACTAAGCTTTAGTAGTAGAAAAAGTAACTAAGTTCTATTTTCTATTAGACCAGGAGACTAAGGACTATCATATAAATTGACATAATTTAGAAGTGCTCTTTTTATCCACCCTACACCCTGCAAAGTCTGAATCAGAATATCCTATAATCTCAAAAAATGTGTTATACCTTGGATATCAAATTTATAAGTTTTGGGTTCCTAAGAGATATCTAAGGATTCTTTTAACTATAATCAGGTGAGACTCCTTTAGATCATTTTGAAATCTGGCACAAAAATAAATACTAAATATTATATCAGGTCTTCTCTCAAGTAAAGGAGTCATCCAATTATTCCTATGTATTTCTTTTAATCAATTGAATTTCCATTTGAGTCATTATCTAATTAAACACTGGAGCTCATGGGAGTATTTATTGGCTTGGCTTTATCAATCTCATATTTTTTAGGATGTCCTTAATGTATTTTGATTGATTAAGAAAAGTTCCATCATCCATTTACCTTATGATAAATCCCAAAAAGTAAGATAATTCTCCTATTATACTCATCTTAAGTTCTAGACTCATTATTTTAAAAAAAGCATCACATAAATTTTTATTAGAAGATCCAAAAAGTATATCATCAACATAGATATCGACAATGAGTAATTTATCTCCTACTCTTCGTAGAAAAAGGGTGGTGTCTATGCTCCCCTTAATAAACTCCCTTTCTAGTAGGAATGTGCTAAGCCTCTCATAACATATCCTAGATGCTTGTTTTAATCCATACAAAGCATTTTTTAATTTAAAAACATGATTTGGAAATTGAGAATTCTCAAAGCCTAGGGGTCGCTCTACAAACACATCTTCTTTTATTATTCCATTTAAAAATTCACTCTTGACATCCATTTGAAAAAGCTTAAATTTCTTATAACAGGTAAACTCTAGCAGCACTCTAATAGCTTAGGGCAAAAGCCTCCTTAAAATCAATTCTTTCTATTTGATTATACCTCTTAGCCACCAATCTTATCTTATTCGTCACTACTACTCTAGAATCATTCATTTTATTCTTAAAACCCCATTTTGTTCTAACCATACTCTGGTCCTTAGGTCTTTCTATTAGCTCCCAGACATCATTCATAATAAATTAGTTTAGTTTCTCTTGTATGGCTAGGATCTAAAATTCATCAGAAAGGGCTTTATTAATATTTGTGGGTTTAGTCATTGAAATAAAGGTAGAGTGGTTTACTTCTTTTCTAGGTTAATGCAATATTCTAACACCTTCAGAAGAGTCTCCTAAGATCAATTCTTTAGGATGACTCAAAGAATATCACCATTCTCTATGAAAAATGTTTTAGGATTCTACCCTTTCCTCTATATTTGTAGTTTTTACTCCTTGGGTATCTCACCCACTTCATTTTCTTCCTCAACCCTAAACTTCTCAGAATCAGATTCATCAAATACTATATGAGTAGTCTCCTCCACCACCAATATCCTCTTATTAAACACTATATAAGATTTTTCTACACTTAAATAGCCTAAGAACACTCCATCAAAATTTTTAAAGAGTGATTTTCCATTATTTAGAATGAAAACCTTACATTCAAATATATGGAGATGAGAAAGGTTGGGTGTCTTACCTTTAATGATCTCATATGGTGCCTTATTCAGTTTGGATCTAACATTCACCCTATTTAATACATATCAGGCTGTGTTCATCGATTCTGCCCAAATATATTTTGAAAGTGAATACTCAGCAAGTATGGCTCTAGCGGCTTCTACTAAGGTCCTATTCTTCCTTTTAGCTACCTCATTCTACTGAGGGGTCCTAAGAGCTGAGAAGTTATGACTAATCCCTTGCTCCTCATAGTAAGTTTTAGATCTCTCATTTTAAATTCTCCACCATGGTCACTATGGATGGTCAATATATCAATACCTAGCTTTTTAAAAATCCAAGTGGAGAATGATCTACATTCATCAAATGACTCACTTTTATATGACAAAAATTTAGTCCAAATGAACCTAGAGTAGTCATCTACTATTATAAACCCAAAGACCTTTCCCCCTAAGCCTGTAGTACTAATAGGTCCAAATAAATCCATGTGAAAAACATCTAAAGGTTTAGAGGTGCTAATGACCTTAATGGAATGGAAAGAAGATTTGACATATTTATCTAATTAATAGGCATCACACATGTGGTCTTTAGTGAATTCAAAACTTGGGAATCTCTCTTATTAAGTCTTTTTGGGTTACTTTTTTAAGTGTTTTCATGCTAGCATGACATAACCTCCTATGCCACAATTAAGACTCATCAGGAAAAGGGTGTTATCTGAATTAACAGAATTTAAATCTAGCATGTAAACATTATTCAATCTTTTCCATGTAGCACAATTTTTCCATTCAGGCTTTTGATGCAACTATCAATTATAAATTTAATTATGTAGCCCTTGTCACACAGTTGGATTATGCTTAGCAGATTATGTTTTAAGACATCAACAAGTAAAATATTTTCAATCAAAAGATTTTTAAAGTTTTTGATTATACTTACACCCACCACTTTCCTGTTGGTATTGTCTCCAAAAGTGAGCTTGCCTCCAACCCTGGTCTCCAACGAAATGAATTGATTAGTATCTCCAATCATACGACGTACACATCTATTATCTAGGTACCACAGTCTTTCATTAGATCTTGTGTGAGAGCAATCCTACAAAATCATCAAATGTTTGATTTGGTAATCCAAATAGGTTCAGGCCCCTTCTTATGGAAAGAAGAATGTAATGCATGCATGCTATGCTATGAGTTTTGAACTTTAGGTCTCCACACCCAATGTGTCCTATGGTGAATGGTGCAAGAATGGGAGATATGTCCTAACATGCCATAAGAAAAACATCTAACACAAAGGATAAGGGTTTACTAGTCTACTCGGGTTATAGTGTCTTTTCTTATATTTGAATGATGCATGTTGATCTGATGGATTATAAAACTCAAGCATTGTGGGTGATTTTTTATTTTCTTTGAAAGAAATTAATTTAACTTCAAAAAACTTATTTACATTTTTAAGGATTGAAATTTTTATTTTCAAAGCATGCTCCTTACTATCTAAATCAGTTGCAAAAGTATCTAAGTCCTAATATCCATTTTCTAGCTTAACATATAAACTTTTCAATGATTCATACTTATTTGTTAAATCAAGATGTTTTGCATTCAATGAGTTAAATTCATCAAACAAAGTCATATGATTGCTATTAACTGTGGAATGATCTTTAGTCAAAACTTTATGCTCTTTTATATGTTTAGAAATTCCAATTTCATACTAGCTTGTGATTTTTTAAGCTTTCTATAAGATGAATAAATTTTCTCAAAAACTTCAAGAAATTGATCATATGTTAATTCACATAACTATTCTTTGTTAGAGTGACCAAGATGATCACCCGACATCAAACACAAGTTTGCTATCTCTTCTTCAGCTTAGGTTTCAGAGTTGTCAGATGCAGAATTAGCCTAGAAAGCTTTTCAGGTTCTTAGCTTGCCCTTCTTAAACTTGGGTTTCTCCTCACCCTTCTCCTTGCTTGGGTGAGCCTTAAGTGTAGGGAAATCAAATTTTACATGTCTCGGGTTCCTACATTCAAAGCAAATCATATCAGAAGAATCTTTAGAATTCTTGATATTCTTACATGTGTTCCATTTTTTATGGTGCTTTTGTTTTTTTTGCCAAAAAGCTTTTGAATTGCCTTATAATTAAGGTAATATCATCATTCTTAGAACATGAAGTAACAGTGTCAGAATCATCAACCTTTAAGGCTATAATTTTATCCTTCTTTTTCTCCCTTGCATCAAGTTATCTTTGGTTCACTCCTTGCTCGTAAGTAATGAGTAATCCAAGTAAGTTATCTATAGAATAAAAATTCAAGACCTTGGATTTAGTTATAAAGGTAATCTTATCATCAAAGGAAGAAGGAAAATATCTTAAAATTTTATTAACTTTCTCATAGTTTGTTAGCTCTCTTCCTAAGGCATGTAGGGATATGACTATTGTATAAACCTAGTATACATTTTAAATATTGACTCACTAGATTTCATGTAAAAGAGTTTGAAGTCATGAAGTAAAATATTTAACCTAGATTGCATAACTTCACTTGTGCCTTCGTAAGTAATACATAATCTATCATAATTTTCCTTACCAATTGCACATGTTAAAATACACATGTAATCTTTAGATTTTAGTGCACAGAAAAAATAGTTTAAATATTTTGCATTAAGTTGTGCTAGATCTCTATCATCAAAAGTCCATTCAAAAAAGGAAGTTTATATTTTATGACATTAACTTCACGTGTTGGTGTAGAATAACATTCTTTTACAAGTATCCACATGTGATAATCTATAGATTGTAAAAAGGTGGGCATGCGAGTTTTCTAAAAATTAAATGGTATATTATCAAATAAGGGTGGTCGAGTAATGGAATACCCTTCCGCTGTGTTTCAGTTACCAAAGTTAGCCATGGATCTTTAATTCTAAGTTTTTTAAAACTTGATATTTTGAATCCCGCTTTAATACCACTTAAAAGTTTGTTAGGGTTGTTAAGCCCTTATGAACTAGCCCTACTAGGCTAACCAAGAGGAGGGCGGGTGAATTGGTGTTTTAAAAAATTCAACTTAAAAAATAAGGAAAATCATTTTACATTTTTGATATTTTAAAATAAACTACTTTTATCCCAAGGTGAAAGCAGAATAATTTCACAGAATAGAATTAGGATATTTCAACCACACAAATAATCAAGAGTAAATAATACAAAAATTAAGTGCATGAATAAAAATAAAAAGAACACACCAGATTTTTATAGTGGTTCGGGCAACTACATCCACTCCCCGGAGCCTCCCCTCCAGGTATTGCGCTACAACTATAGTGTCTCTCCTTTTGCTCCCATAGTAAGGCTGGGAAACCCTTATAAAATATTTTCACTGACCCCGGTGAGGTAGAAAATCAAAACTCCTTTTGCTTCCTCCTAAAGTAGGTAGACAACCCCAACTTTTTTTTTCCCTCCTGAAGCATGTAGAGAATCCCAACTCCTTCTGCTTCCTCTTGAAGTAGGAAAAGAACCATGATCTAGTTCTGATGAAGACCTCTCTAGAGCATCCAAGGAGCCAAGGAAAATGATTGGAGAAGATAACTTAAATCCTTGCTTGGAGCAACCTTTGTGAACACCTTACAAACTTCCCCTCAAACTCTCTCTCTCTCTCTCTCTTGTTAGGAAAGTTGCTATTTGCATGTTTTACATTCTTGAAACTTATATTATTTTGATGATTCCAAATATTATTGTTTTATGTGTAGTTATCTCCTAACACTTTTTAGAAGATTTGTTTTTGCTCTTGTGTGTACTAATATTTCAGGAAAATCAAAAGCCTTGGGACATTCACTTAGGCTTAACATCCTAATTACTAGATCCAACATCTCTCTCTCTCCAAAGCTCTCCTTCTCCTTCTCTAAGCTTTCTCAGATCAAAACAACATCAAAGATTCAATCATCAGTAATTAAGAGAGCCTAAAATAGAAGGCCTTAAAAAATGCCCTAATTTTTAACTTACCATCAAAGATCATCCAAGACGATCGACATTTTATCCTGTACGATTAGTGTAAATCAACACTTCCATCTAGGACGATCTGGGTTTCCTATAAGATTAAAATACAAAGTTTATTCTGATTGTCCAAGATGATGTGGATATCTTCCTGTATAATTAGTTCAAAATCAGATAATTTCATCCAGCAGATAGTTTGGGACATCCAAGAGATAAATCAGAATGATATGTAAATATAACTTATCGTCTAAGACAATGCTGAGATTGTCTTGTACGATTAGTTCAAAATTAGATATTATCTTCCAGCATATAGTTCGAGACGTCTAGGAGATTTAGGAGAAAATTATGGTTTTTCTTACAGATCGTCCAATAATATTCTATGATCATCCTGGACGATATGTTCGATCAATCTAACCTTAATTACTCCCCTAATCACCTGATCAATTTAGGTATGATTGGTATGAATTGTCCAAGACGATCAGGATTGTCTTATACGATTAGTGCAAATTCGAGACTTTTAAAATCTTGTCTAAATGAGTTTGGCAATAGGTTTTTATGATTTAAGCATATCGTCCAGGATTATGGGAGTATCTTCTAGGATAATTTGTTTAATCAGGTTTACATGACCTAGATGCCCTAATTAAGGTTGTGAGCTAAACAGATCGTCAAGTATGATCCAAAATAGTCATGTACAATTTGGTCAGAAAAAATAATTTTCTCTATCTCCCTCTACTCACTCCCATGAGAGTGTGTGTACATGATTACTTAGCTTCTAGATCCACCATATTACAATTGAATCAACAAAAGGTAGAACATGCATTTAAATTAAAATTACAGACTTATCTCAGTCATAGTCTACCCGATCTTGAGCTGGCTTGAGAGTGAGCTTATGGACCTGAAATGTTAGTATTTAACAGAGAAAACAGATATGTAGTGAACTTTAATTATTAGGAGATATCATTGTAAATAAAAATAATAATATTTGTTATCGTCAAAATCACAAGACAAGCCCAGATCTGCAACAAAGTCTACTTAGGAAAGCTTAGGACATTTCATTGTCATTAATCTAAAATATTTTTTCTATTGGTATATTCTCTTTTCATCTGCAATTCTCGATCTAGATAGATTACAACCTTCTTTTCATTGCGTAGGATATTTTTTGTAGCTTGAAGTAGACAGTACTAGAACGATTGTGTGAAACAGAATACTTTCTCATGGGATTGACACTTTTAACATTTTTATTACTTGATCGACACGTGTACTTGTTTTTTTTGTGGACATTTATTTTGGCTAAACATAAACATAGGGAAACTAAAACAAGACAGCCAACACGCCGACATAAGTTTGTTGAAATTAGAGTTCGGATGGTCCCACATTTAATTTTGAAAGTTGCCAACTGAAACATCTCTCAAGATCCGTGCTCGATCAAAATAATTTTTGATGACGCATCAATAAGTATAATGTTAACTAATTGAATGATGGTTCCAATCACTATTTGAAGTTTAATCAAAATGTGCAATTCACATCGTATTATATGATCATAGGATTGCATAATCCATAACATAATTTACAATTAACGAGTGAATATTAGGCCACAAAAACTATTTTTTTTTTATAATTTCAATCGAGCTAAATTAATATATTTATTGATATCACAAATAGTTTTATCAATTTCTACAATATAAATTATTTAAAATTATTTTTTACTTAATTATACATAAAAAATATATTCAAATTTATCAGTGTTCATCATCATTCTATAATTAATGATAATCAATATTCAAAGAAAAACTTAGGGACTTAAAACAGGAAGCATATACCATAGAGCTGGAATTTTTGTTATTTTCAATTGATCAATTATTCCATTTTGCTTAGTGAATGTCTCTTTGGCATCTTTGATAATTCTCCTGCACCCATATGTTTTTCACATTGGTTCTTATCCATCAAAAATTTGAACCAACTTCTATTAGATCTTATACAAAAGTTATTTTTGCTAATCTTTTTATTCAATTCATATAAAACAAGATTCCATCCGGATTTTTATGAACTCAAGAAATTTAATAAAATCTACCATTAACATTTTGTTGTGAATCTTAGTATTTAGATCGATTAATTTTCTAAAAATAAATGTAAGATAACTTTATTTTTTTTTAAATAATTAAAAGTTTTATGTTAGTTATGTAATTGTTTTTTGCAATGAATTTAAATTATGTGTCTTGCAACACGAATGAATATTATGACTGTAACATCATCTAGAGGTGTAAATAAGTCGAATATCTATGTGTAGTACTCAAGCAAAGCGCTTTTAATTGTTATTAAACTTGAACTCAAATTCGAGTTAGACCTGAGCTCATTTACTGGGCCCAAATTCTGCTCGTTTAAAAAAAATATTATGCTTGAGCTCGGTTAGATTATTCAAGCTCATTCGAAATTTTAAAGAAATAATTAAAAAATTTTAGTATATATTTTATTGCATTATTTTGAAATTAATTTTAAAATATATTTTACTTTAAACAAGCTGCTCAAAAAACTTAAAATCAAATCAGGCTAACTCGTGATTCAATAAACTTGACTCAATATCTTATTAATGAGTTGCGAGAAAAAAAAACATTTAATTAGCTAAAAATATAAAAATTACGTGAGAATGCCTTGTTTTGACTTTTTTTTTTTTCAGCGCGGGCAACAATTATTATTTTTGGAATAGAAAATAAAAAAAAATTATTATGATGACTGATAAATTTTCATAGGATATATATATATATATATATTAAGAATTATTATTTTTATTTATATAAAGTATACACTCATAATATAAATATAAAAATAAATATGACCAATATGTTGTTTTTTAAAAAAAGCATTAATATAATTTAAAATTTTTCTCATGAAACATAAAAATTTTACCTCAAGTTTTTTTTTTTTTAATTTTTTCTTGAAGGAGTAATATCTCACTCGGTGTGCTACATAATTTGACATTTTGACTCGAAATTGATAGTAATAGGTCAAGTGAGAGACCTTCTAGAACATCTTTCTTAGAAATTAAAATTCCATTTTTAATTAGTGGTTTGGTGGGAATTGAAATATTTTTCTCTTGAAATGGCAGATGGGTGAAGATTTTAATAATCTAATACTCTTGGTTAGAACAAGAAGAGATTTATAATTTTTTATTTTACGTTAGAAAAAGATAAATATTGTTGATTTTTTTCTCATTAAGCTTAATCTAAAGCTAAAATAATTAGAGGTCATAAAATAAAATGTTGTTTCTTTTGGAAGTAAGGAGGTCTATGAATATCAACTAATTACAAAATACTGAAAATAGTATTCATTAAAAAAAAATGTTGATCTAAGAACCCAATAATTCTCTAAAATGATTTATAAAGAATATATTTAATATTTAAAACCTCATTCAATAGAAAAAAAAATTTAATGATGATAATGATCTAAAACATGGGACATAAATTTTAACCCACTTTTTGTATTTTAAAGGAACTTTAAGCTCCACCAAATATTAGCCTTATAATATGCCAACAAAATTAAATGAGAATGGCTTATTATATTTCCGAAGTAATTATTAAGAGAAGCTAAAAAATCATTAATTATCTTCAAATTTTCTCATTTTTCTTAATTATTGTATAATGATTTTGATAGTTTATAATACTTATATCTATGAAGTTCAAGATGTTCTATCTACTGATCAACGTGCTTTGGCTTTTTTTTGTTTTTTTAAACCGTGGAACAGTGAGGTTGAAGGCATGTTTGAGATTGATATAACTATTTATAAAATTAGTTATAATTTTTTTATGAAAAACAAAAATTTTTTAAAAGATATTACAATACTGAAGATTTTATTTCTCAAAAAATAAAAGATAATAATTTATTTATCGCTGTCATATCCAATTGTAAAAAAGCTTCTGGTTATCAGCAACAATTTTTAAAAATAGTTAAATTTTGTAGCTAAATATAAATATATAAATAAAAATTGTGAAAAATATAATAGGAACTGAGAAAATCAAACGCGCTTTGATCTGTCCTTTTCCGAATTTTTCTTTGTGTAATGTGTAGATTCACAAGTGGTAGGGTCAGTCTACCAATGAGGCGTTGAATCAATAGAAATTTATAAATCACAAATTAAAATTTGTAATAATTATAATATGAATTCTACTTCTATCCAAATTTATTAAACATGTATGATATAACTGAATAATACAACCTAGTAGATAAGAATTAAAAAAAAAAAAATTGTTGAAGTATTTTTTTTCGAGAATAATTAGGCCAATTAAGATAAATTGACACACATATCACATACGCAAAACTCAAACCCAAAATCTATTGATTGGTAACCAAAATTCTCAACCAACAGATTAAAATAAAGTATGTTTTTTGAGTATTTATAAGAAAAATATTACAATACAATGTTAAAAAATATATATAATGTATTATTGATATGGATAAAAACACGTTGGGGTAAATACAAGTAATTGTGTTATGTCATGACACATAATAATTTTCAATTTTAGTATTAGAAGATAAAAATTAATGGGGTTTGGTAGTTTCTTGAGTTGATTTTGATTGCTCAAAAGCTTATTAAAGCTTATCTTTGATTAAAAGGCATATGTTACTTGTAAATTTCATATATTGTGAGAATCAAGTAATCAAAGGAAAAGCATTGATATGTAATATACTGAAAGTGGCACTGAGTTGTTGTAGATCTCCCTACCTGAAGCCAAGCTCCTACCTCCACAAGCCCGACGCCTGCAGGCCGACGAAACCGCAAGCTCCAAGCCACGATCTCCCTGGACGACGCCTCATCCCCTTTAATGCTGATCCCCTCTCTGACCAACCTGACCATATCACCTGTCTCCTGTTGTAGCCGAACACCTAGCCTCAACCCGACGCCAAAACCCACCTATCTTCCCTGTTTTGATCCAAGCCAAATCGACCCCCATTAGGTATTTGTTTTTATTTGATTTTTTTTTATTATTATCACTGAGTAATATTATATAATTATCTTTTATTATCATTATAAATAGATTTTGTTATTATTATTATATATTTATATGAGAGAGAGAGAGAGAGAGAGAGAGAGAGAGAGAGTGAGTGTGTTTGTAAAAAAAAAAAAGAGAAAAGGAAAAGCAAAAGAAAGAGGAAAAAAAGAAGAAAAGTGATTTTGTGCTTTTCATCATCGTCACCTCGTCGAACCCACGCAAAGGTATAAAATTCTTGACTCAAAACTCCTATCGTGGCTTGCAACGGGACGGCAAACCCCCTACGTGCTCAAGTAGTGTAGTAGGGAGGGAAACCGGCGCGGCGCTTGTGACGACTTAAAATCCTTCTCTCGTGGCTTGCAACGGGCCGGCAAACCCCCTACGCACTCACGTAGCGTAGTAGGGAGGGAAACCGACACGGCGCTTGCGACGACTTAAAAATCATTCTTCAATGCTAGCGACGAGCCGACAAACCCCCTACGCACTCACGTAGCGTAGTAGGGAGGGAAACCGGCGCTGTGCTTGCGACGAGCGGGATAAAAAATAAATAATAATAATAATAATAAGTACCCCCAAACGCTCACGTAGTGCAGAGGGGGGAATGAAAATTGTGCTCGGAACCCTTAAACGCTCATGTAGCGGACGAATATTTTTAAATAAAAATATACAACCACGGTTTCTTTTGATACCTACCTGAAGTGCTCACGTAGCGTCGAGAGGAAGGCTGCCTCTTGATTTTTCCCCAAAACGGGAGAGACGCCGGGAGGCTGCCAAAATTTTCACTAAAACAAAGGACTTTAACAAAAAAAGAGCTCATACTTGTATCTGGACACAAAATGAACCATGAAAGACTTGAATCAAATGTGAACTCAACTTGAACTTAACATAATTTAAATTCGAAGGACCGTAGGGGACTCGACGAACGGAAGAGGCTCATATTGAGCCTGAACTTTATTTGAACATGTTTTTGCAATTGAACTTGTAAGGATGCAGGGGACTTGAACAAGACTAGAACTTCAAACAAAGACTTTGATTTGGACTTGATTTGAGCTTGAAAAAGCAATGCAGAGGATCATAAAGAACTAGAGCATGATCGTAATTAGAATCCAAATGAATTTGAACTCAAATTGAATTCAAATAATTTGAGATTTGAACTTGAGCCAAATGGCATAGAACCTAACTTGAACTTGTCTTAAATTGAATGCAATCAAATGATTTGTGATAAATAAATTTTTGCATACCATTTGCTTATAAGCAATAGTACAAAGGCAATGTGGAATTTGTAGTGAACAAGCCTTCAACATAAACTTGCGGGGATAAACTCTTGAATAACGAAAGATTAGGAATATGCGGTCTATGCATAAAGCCTCCAATGTCAAATTATAAACTTGTGAAAAGAGCTCGAAGGCACAAACGAGGAAGAACCCTTCAAAGGATATACTAATCCATTTGAAATGGCTCTTAATGAAAGTAATGAGACTTCCTACAAATTTATATGAAGAAGAACATGATGAGCACAATAAATTCCTCGCCAACATGAGTAGAGAATATGCTATAGCCTACCTGCGAGCTCCTACAAATTATTGTGAGGATTTCTTCATACACAACAATTATTACATGAGCTAGAAGGGTGATGGTAGAAGTCTTGCATCATATACAATGCTCCCTCTCAAAAATAGCAATGAAAGAGCATATAAACAAATAAAATCATTCACTAATCATCATGCACAAGGAGGTTAGTAATGCATGCAACGCATATATACAAGGAAGCATGTCATGCCCAGTAAGCAGAGAAAATCAACGTACCATGAGCATAATAATTTGATGCATTCAACAAAATATAAAGAATATACAACATTTAGCCAATCAACGCAACAATGCTCTTTAAAAATACACAGGGTGTAGCATACGATAAAATATAAGTAGTTGCTAGTAACGATAAGAGATATCTCGTATATAAAATGATGTACCTACTACTGGCAGCTAACTACAAATAACAAATATTGCAACATTTTTACGGGCAACGATAATTGATGTGGAATGAACACGACCATGACACACAGTTTACATCGAAACACAAGCAGACGCACTAATCCTCAGTGAACAAAGGTAGGTGGAATGTAGCATATATATGCACCTATGAGGTGTTATGGGTGACAACAAATGTCATGCAATGAATGCTGAGAACGTCTTTGTAGTCAATAAGAATTTTAGTTCATCCAAAATTGAGATGATTGATTCTTTTTTTAAGCTAACAACAACAAAAAATGATGATAATGGATAGATCAAAGAGTCGCCCACTAATTCCTATACGAGTTCTAGGAAGTGAACCAGATCAAATCATTATGAGTGAGCAAATCTTAGTTCAATCAGGTCCTGAACATTGAGTTGGATAAGATTATTGTGGCAAGCTCTCTAATGAATGGTGATTATGCATCAAGTGCCATCTACGAACAAACATCGAAGTGCCATGACAAAGATAAACCTCTACGAGTTTATCATAGAAGACTCATCAAATGTCTAAAAGTACTCATGCACGTGCACCATAGTTTATATAAACATAGGTACACAAGGGGTAATTATAATAAAAAACTCGCATGGGCCTCGGCGAGCGCGTTGTAGGAACACACGTGACATCTAGGGATGCTGCGCAGGTCAATAAATTTGAACCCGATCCTCCTAAGCAAGTAAATAGGAGTCAACAAGGTTCAACAATCAATTATAAAATGTCCCCAAAAACCCGCATGGGACCCGGCGAGCGTGTTATAAGTACACACGTGACGTCTAGGAATGTTGCGCGGGTCAAAAAGTGAATTCAAGTTCAAACCCGATCCTTCTATGTGGATCAATAGGAGTCGACATGATTCAAACCATCAAATAAATATACGGTTGTGTCAACCGATATATTTGTTTAATACATTCATATTAGACCTTCAAGGTCTAAAATCAAGAGAATTCACTAATAAAACCATAAAGTATATGAGAAACCCGATCATCGGTAAACAGCTCGGCCAAGTCGACAAGATTCAATCAAGAAATGCTTTCAAATGACCTCTTTCACACCGATGATGGCCGTGTTGAATGTTTAACTCAACTGGAGGGTTCACAAATATTTTTAAATGTCTCCCAAATATCCAAATGCCTATCAAAGTCCAAAACTCCACATAAACTTTAAAATCCCAAAATTCAATATTTAAAATTGAAACGACACTATCAAACACTTAAAGCAAAAACTCATCCACCCTCCGCAACAGTTTACAAAGTTGGACAAATTAAAGTTTACTTTAGCTCACATAGAGCTAATGCCTAGTCGAAAATATCACTATGATATATTCTCAAGCAATCTCATGCCAGTAAGGACGTGGTACATGTCCTCTAACCGGCGGTTCTGCCGCCAAATGACACCGCAGGATAAATAGTTATGACCTAGGATCCTCTGAAACGAGTGATTTTACCGCCAAAAGGCATCACGAAATATCGGTTATGGCCAGAACCAATACATTCCTTAGTGACATCAAATCCTTGAGATATGAATCAATAGGTTATGATCGATAGGGCACAAAGCCCTTTGTTAGCTAAGGTGGATTCAAATTTGTTCCCTTAGACAAACACTCACCCATGTCTACTAGGTCCCCTTGGACAAATCAACCCATGGCTGCCGACAAAGATCATTATATCAAATTGGATCGACTACCGCCTCTGACTAAGTAGACAGGGATCATGATGGCTCAGGACGACGAAACCATGAGATCTTGATCGGGTCCATCATCCAGTCCCCCACCATCCGCTTTAAGTGCAAGATGATGAAATTTCCAATTTAAATATCAATTTTCCAAATCTACAAACTCTTCCAAATCATAAACCCATGCTGCTACTATAGCTAGCTACCACGTATCTCTATACGTATCTGATTGACGACTAGCCTTAATCGAAAGTTCTATCTCGTTATTGGGATGGATAATTAACTATAGGGGCTTGCGCTTATAGGAAACAATAACTCAGATTATAAAGTCCTCGCAAAATGAGGGCGAAATCTCTGGGTAGTGTCTTATCTACAAACTCATCTGCCTTCCAAAATTTATCTCGGAACTTAATCCGTTAAAACTCCCTCACCGAAGAAAAAACAAATCAGCGGGCGGAGGCCGGGGCCGAATTTTCGGAGCCCACAATACTGTTTCGATTTATTGCCTCGGACATATCACCCAGAGGTACAATCATCCAATCCTGGACACCAAACAAAAAACTTCAACTATTCGATGAAATAAGTATGCCTTATTAGCTACAATAATGGGCATTGAAAATCTCCATTTTAACATTAATTATTCTCAAGCCATAAGGAGTAATGAGGATAATTTGGAATTCAATAAGATATATAAATTCTTTGAAGAAACTCTAAAAAAGCATGAATTTGCTGACATTCAATTTAAAAAGTGCCACCTTGTCACAATGTCAACCATTGGGTATGGAAAATCTAAATAATAAATTGCTTTAATATTAGATTTTGAAAGCCACTTTCAAATGTAACTTTGTTAACGATAGATACATCAAAAATTTAAGCTAAGATTAGCATCAAAGAGGTAAATTTTACAGCAGAACCAACTCCTGAATCACCCACAATTTTGAGTAAAACACTTTCACAGGCTGCTTGTAAAAAGAATTTTATTTTCAAGAAGATAATGGATTATGGTATCTGGTGGGGTGAAGCTGAAAAGGCCCCGAAGCCATTTTATTCACTTTTACTTTTTAAATAGGATGACAAGAAGTTATAATATATCAGGCAGAAAAGACTATGGAATGTCTCTATTAAGCAGCTGTTTAGTATGTATAAGTTGATCAAAATGTTTCAAGTAGGCTATGAACAAAGAATATCACATACTATCATCAAACCAGGTTTCCCTTAAGTATTTCTCAAAACCGTACGCCAGCCCTATACCATCTTAATAAAACAAGTATTTCACCTTGCTAAAGCACACGCATGAAACCTAATTTGTAGGTTTGTATGTTCATGCGCCCACATGTATCATAAATGGCAGCTAACATAAGTACAATTGCACATCGTTATGTGATAACTTCCAAACATGTATGAATATATCATCATACATAGACACCAAAAAATCACTAAGACCTTCCTTTGTCCCACACGCAGGCATAAGTTGGCTCTCCATAGCTTCCTCTTACATAAGCCCTTCTCTGGACATCCCCATCTCTTCCAAAAATGTAAGAAGAACCATCAACCCCCTAATTGTTATCATTCTGTATTTGTCTTCATCCATAATTATATATAGCAGCTAATAGTCATGTAAAGCAATTGCTCTTGGAGATTACTTCACATGTAATTAGCTTTAGATAACCTAATTCTCTTGAGAGATTGAGTAACTCACATTCTCAGGATTTTGTTTGATTTCGATAATATGACTTCTCTTGAGTATTTTATACAAGTCTTGATAAGATTTGTTGGTTCGCTGATAGGAAATGCTTGTAGTTTTCAATCGAAACTTATCAATCATGAAAAATCAGCAAGAAATCTCCACAAAACTTCAAGTAAAGCTAGAAAACACTAGATATTTTTGTATTATTTGATGAAAGGAGCAGGAAAATACCAAGATGCAAGCGATCCTTCATTCGAGAGGATGATCAATCTCTCCAAAACTCTCTAGACATCGCTAGAGCCCAGGAACACCAAAAGCACTAAAAAATCAGTCACTAAAAAGACGCCCTAACCCTAATACAAACTTTTACTTAAATCAAATAACAAAACATATGCAAAAGGACTAAACGGCCCCCATACAAACTCCATTAGGTAGTGGACCCCACCCCAAGGGGGGAGAGAATTGCAGCCTATGGCTTAGCAGGCTTATGCTTGTTGTAATATTTGAGCCAGCCCAAGGGTTGGTTCAGCTGGACCAGTCATGCGTATCAATACCCTACTCACAAAGAACCACTTTGTCCTCAAGGTGGAAAGATGGGAACTGATGTTTCACCCTCTCGTAAGGCTCGCATGTAGTGTCATAGCGAACCCCTTGGAGCTCCAGGGGCTCCAATACCACTTCCAAATCTTCAGTCAATGTTGTTGGCAACTCTGAACTTGTTGTGTAATCTTTCACAGCTCTCCTCAGCTGTGATACATGAAACATTGGATGTATGGTGGCGGTTGGGGGAAACCTCAAACGATATGCCACTGCCCAATTCTCTTTACTATCTCATAAGGGTTAAAATATCTTGGAGCCAGCTTCTCGTTCCTCCTATGAGTGATCGTCCTCTATCTGTACTGTCGAAGCTTCAGAAACACTCTATCCCCACTTCACGCTGAATGTCCTTCCTATTAACACTTGGTTGAAGTACGCAATGGGTTGGTGGCTCTGCATGAATATTTCTCTCAATTCATACCCTGAGGCATCCGTCTCTACTACAAAGACATGAGTGAAATCAGGTAGGGCCAAGATCGGTACAATGGTAATGGCCTTCTTCAGCCTCTCAAAAGTTGTCGTGGCCTCCTCTTCCCATAAGAAGTTATCCTTATTCAATTATTTTTTTAGTAGCCAAGTGATTGTGCCATATCCCCTCATGAACCTCCTGTATTAACATGTCATCCCTAAAAATCCCCTTAGCTCCTTGAGATTCTTGGGAAGTGGTCATCTCAACATAGCCTCAATCTTTATCTGATCCACAACCACACCCTCCTGAAACACATGTCACAAATACTCCACATTGTCTTGTGCAAAGCAGCATTTCTTTAAATTGTCCTTCAGCTGCTTCTCCTGTAACACCTTTAGAACCGCCCTTAAATGCTTCCAATATTCCTCCCTTGACTTGTTGTACACCAAAATGTCATCAAAGAAAACAAGCACAAATCTCTTGAGGTAGAGTTGTAACACCCTATTCATGAGGTACTGGAACATAGATGGAGCATTAGTGAGCCCAAAAGGCATCACCAGGAACACATAGTGTCCCTCATGCATTCTAAAGGTAGTCTCCAGCACATCCTCCTTTTTAATTTGAATTTGATGGTACACTGACTTCATATCTATCTTGGTGAATGTAACTGCCCCACTCAGCTCATCCAAATGTTCATCTATCATTGGGATGGGAAACTTGTCTGATACATTTTTCTTATTTAAGGCTCTGTAGTCCACATAGAACCTCCAACTCTCATCTTTTTTTCTCGACCAATAACACTAGACTAAAAAACGGGCTCGCACTAGGCCTAATAATTCCTTCATCCAGCATTTCTCTAATCAATTTCTCAATTTCATCCTTCTAAAATTAAGTATAGCGGTATGGGTCTGACACTAATGGGTTCACCCCTTCCCTCAGGGTGATAGCGTGCATGATGGCAATCCCTGAGGTGATTGAAAAACTTCACTAAATTGTTAAATCGATGGTTGTACTTAAGGAGAAATGTCCCCACCCTCCTCCAATCAGATCCCCTCCAGCCTTTGTAGCTCCACTAAGAAACCTTCCCCCACCTCTTCTATTCTCCTCACCATGATTTTCAATGAAACCATGGCTTTAGATAGCCTACACTTCTCCACTCCACCACCAGCTCTATCGTCAATGCTCCCCAGTTGACCTTGATGTTCCCCAAGGTCTATAGCCACTATATCCCCAAGATGACATCAGTGCTCCCTAGCTCCAATAGAAGGAAATCCTCTCACACCTAAACCCCCTGTATGGTCAACACTACTCCCCTACATATCCCTCGGCCCGTCTCCATTTTTCCCGTACCCATCATTACTCCATAGCACCCTGTCTCCACCAATGTCACCCCTAATTGGTTCACGGCCTAATTGGAGATAAAATTATGGGTAGCCCCACTATCAATCAACACCACCACCTCCATGTCTGATATTTCCCCCTTCACCTTCATGGTATGACTCGGGATGAATCCTACCACTAAGTTCAAGGAGACCTCCTCCACGTCAAGATGCAGCTTGTCCTCCTCTTCTACCCCAGTCTCCCACCCACCTCCCTCAGTTTCCTCGTCATCACAGGCGGTGAAAACCTAAAGAGTTTGGTCCCTGAACTTGTGCCCCAGAGTATACTTCTTATCACATCGGAAGCATAATCCCTTTGCCCTTCTCCTACATCTCCCTCTCCATCAGCCTTTTTGAAGTTCCCCACACTTCCTCCTCCTACAGGCTTCTCCCCTAAGGTCTCACGAAGGTTGCCTGATGTAGGGACCTTAGGTGCTAAGAGAGTGGTGGTCATCTTGTAGGAGCCACCTGAACTGCTGCCTCTGGCTCCCCTCTCCTAATAGTTCTGATCCTCCACCAATTGAGCCAACTCCATAACCACTCCCAAGTCATAAGATCTCATGACTCTCACTGCTTCCCATATCTCTTATTTGAGATCCTTCATGAAATTCCCCTCCAAAATAGTCTCAGGCAGTCGATCCAGCCGACTCATCAGGTAATCAAACCTATCGTGGTATTCTTCCACTAAGCCTTCCTATACTAGGACAAAGCACTGCTCATAAAAGTCTCCTCCCCTGTCGGTTCGAAAATGTTCCAGTAAGCACTCTTTGATCTCCCTCCAACTCCACATGCGCCTCCTCATGTCTCTCCGCTTGTACTAAGCCAAAGCCTTTCCTTCCAAACACAAGCAAGATGCCGTCAATTTCTCCTCCTCCATCAACCATTGACAGCAAAGCGCCTCTCTACCTTGTAGATCCACCCATGTGCATCATCCCCTTAAAAAATAGGCATTTTTATCTTTTGGACCTTCAGATCCACTTAATTTCCTCTAATTCCCCCGTAGTTTCCCCTTCTACAAGTGTCATGATCCTCCCTTCCACATTTATACTCAAACCCTTCTTCGAATTCTCTCCTTCCTTCAAAATCAGTCCCACGCCAGCCATGACTTTCATCCCTTACCCAATCAGCACCCCTTGGCTCATACCCCACATATCCATGCCTCTCCCCATACGTAGACCTCTCCTCCCTCTGGATAGGCTCCAGATGGGGTCTTCTCCCCTCTCCCTCTACGATCTCCATATCATTTTCATCTCTACACTATTGCTGTTGATGTCGCCGTTAGTTTTCATGATCCCATATTTTCTTCACTGTCTCCTGAAGATTCTAGAATTTACCTTCCATGGAGGAAATTCTCTCCTCAACCGTCGCTTTTATTTGGCACATCTCCCTCTCAAGCCGTTCTTCCAAAGCATCCACCTTTTTTGACGCCATCGATATATGAATTTTTGTTAGACTCAAAAATTTGAATCTCAACACTTAAAATAACAAAAACTCACATTTTCAAACAAAAACCTACTGTAGGAATTTACCGAAATAGCCCCCCAACTAGCCCGAAAAACTGCTCTGATACCAACTTGATAGGAAATGCTTGTAGTTTTCAAGAGAAACTTATCAATCTTGGAAAATCAACAAGAAATCTCCACAAAACTCCAAGTAAAACCAAAAAATAGTAGATATTTTTGTATTTTTTGATGAAAGGAGCAGGAAAATTCCAAGATACAAGCGAATCTCTATTCGAGAGGAGGATCAATCTCTCCAAAACTCTTTAGACTCCGCTAAGGCCCAGGAACACGAAAAGTACTCAAAAACCAGCCACCAAAAAGATTGTCTAACCCTAATACAAACTTCTACTTAAAGAAAATAACAAAACAAATGCACAAGGACTAAATAGCCCCCCATACAAACTCCATTAGGTAGTGGACCCCACCCCAAGGGAGGCGGCAATTGCAGTCTGCGACTCAGCAGGAATATACCTGTTGTCATATCTCAGCTAGCCCAAGGGTTGAGCACCCTGGATTGGTCCATGCGTATCATTCTTTGGGCCTCTTGGACCGGTCTAAGCGTATCATTCTATCACATTGAACCTCTTTCCTTTATCTTTTATAGTGGAATCTCCTACATGAGAAAGACACCCTCATATCATCACCTTGTTTTTTTCAAAAGAAGAGTTCATTCCTACCACGTGGTTGTTTGCGACATAATCACTAATAATGTTGGCAATAAAATAACTAGGTGGCAATACTCTAAATATTGGACCCCACTGTTAGGTCTAGTAAATAGATTGTTAGACCTAAGTTAAATGTCCCAAGGCTAACCAAGAGGAGGGGGAGGGGGTGAATTGGTAATTTAAAAAATTATACTTCTACTCTTGGATTTTTAGAAAACCTTTTTAATTATTAATGCAAGTTAAATTTAAAGTTTAAAAATAAACTTTTCAACCAGAGTAAACAACTTGCAATGAAATTAAATGCGTAAGAAAAATAAGAAAGAACACACCATATTTATAGTGGTTCGTCCACTCCCCGGAGGCACCCTCCGAGTATTGCACTAATACCACAAAGTGACTCTCCTTTTGCCCCCACAGCAAGGCGGAGAAGCATGTACAAAATCACTTTCACCTTCCCAGGTGCGGCGGAGTAGCCGGGTTCTTTGACACCAAAGAGATCTTCTTCTCGCCAAAACTTCCCTCAAGACGACCCTTGAATCCGATGGTACTGAAGTGCAAGTTCGCCGGAGCAACCGTGTGAATATCCCCTCCACACTCCCTTAAAATCCCCTCCAAGGATCTTCTCCCTCTCAAACTCCACCATTTCACTCTCATCTTTTTTTCTCGACCAATAACACTAGACTAAAAAACGGGCTCGCACTAGGCCTAATAATTCCTTCATCCAGCATTTCTCTAATCAATTTCTCAATTTCATCCTTCTAAAATTAAGTATAGCGGTATGGGTCTGACACTAATGGGTTCACCCCTTCCCTCAGGGTGATAGCGTGCATGATGGCAATCCCTGAGGTGATTCAAAAACTTAACTGAATTGTTGAATCAATGGTTGTACTTAAGGAGGAATGTCCCCACCCTCCTCCAATCAGATCCCCTCCAGCCTTTGTAGCTCCACTAAGAAACCTTCCCCCACCTCCTCTATTCTCCTCACCATGATTTACAATGAAACCATGGCTTTAGATAGCCTACACTTCTCCACTCCACCAACAGCTCTATCGTCAATGCTCCCCAGTTGACCTTGGTGTTCCCCAAGGTCTATAGCCATTATATCCCCAAGATGACATCAGTGCTCCCTAGCTCCAATGGAAGAAAATCCTCTTACACCTAAACCCCCTGTATGGTCAACACTACTCTCCTACAGATCCCTCGGCCCATCTCCATTTTTCCCGTACCCACATTACTCCATAACACCCTGTCTCCACCAATGTCACCCCCAATTGGTTCACGATCTGATTGGAGATAAAATTATGGGTAGCCCCACTATCAATCAACACCACCACCTCCATGTATGATATTTCCCCCTTCACCTTCATGGTATGACTCGGGGTGAATCCTACCACTAAGTTCAAGGAGACTTTTTCCACGTCAAGATGCAGCTTGTCCTCCTTCTCTACCCATGTCTCCCTCCCACCTCCCTCAGTTTCCTTGTCATCACAGGCGATGAAAACCTAAAGAGTTTGGTCCCTGAACTTGTGCCCCGGAGTATACTTCTTATCACATCGGAAGCATAATCCCTTCTCCCTTCTCCTATATCTCCCTCTCCATAAGCCTTTTTGAAGTTCCCCACACTTCCTCCTCCTAGAGGCTTCTCCCCTAAGGTCTCACGAAGGTTGCCCGATGTAGGCCCCTTAGGTGCTAAGAGAGTGGTGGTCATCTTGTAGGAGCCACCTAAACTGCTGCCTCTGGCTCCCCTCTCCTAGTAGTTCTGATCCTCCACCAGTTGAGCCAACTCTATAACCACTCCTAAGTCATAAGATCTCATGACTCTCACTACTGCCCATATCTCTTATTTGAGACCCTTCATGAAATTCCCCTCCAAAATAGTCTCAGGCAGTCGATCCAGTCGACTCATAAGGTAATCAAACCTATCGTGGTATTCTTCCACTGAGCCTTCCTATACTAGGACAAAGCACTGCTCATAGAAGTCTCCTCCCCTGTCAGTTTGAAAATGTTCCAGTAAGCACTCTTTGAACTCCCTCCAACTCCACATGCGCCTCCTCATGTCTCTCTGCTGGTACCAAGCCAAAGCCTTTCCTTCCAAACACAAGAAAGCTGCTGTCAATTTATCCTCCTTCATCAACCATTGACAGCAAAGTACCTCTCTACCTTGTAGGTCCACCCATGTGCATCATCCCCTTCAAAAATAGGCATTTTTATCTTTTGGACCTTCGGATCTGCTTAATTTTCTCTAATTCCCCCATAGTTTCCCCTTCTACAAGTGTCATGATCCTCCCTTCCACATTTATACTCAAACCCTTCTTCGAATTCCCTCCTTCCTTCAAAATCAGTCCCATGCCAGCCATGACTTTCATCCCTTACCCAATCAGCACCCCTTGGCTCATACCCCATATATCCATGCCTCTCCCCATACCTACCACCTCTCCTCCCTCTGGATAGGCTCCAGATGGGGTCTTCTCCCCTCTCCCTCTACGATCTCCATATCATTTTCATCCCTATACTATTGCTTTTGATGTCGCCGTTAGTTTTGATGATCCCATATTTTCTTCACCATCTCCTGAAGATTCTAGAATTTACCTTCCATGGAGGAAATTCTCTCCTCTGCCATCGCTTTTATTTGGCACATTTCCCTCTCAAGCCGCGCGTTCCTCCAAAGCATCCACCTTTTTTGACGCCATCGATATATGGATTTTTGTTAGACTAAAAATTTTGAATCTCGACACTAAAAATAGCAAAAACTCACATTTTCAAGCAAAAACCTACTGCAGGAATTTACCGAAACATCCCCCCAACTAGCCCAGAAAACTGCTCTAATACCAACTTGATAGGAAATGCTTGTAGTTTTCAAGAGAAACTTATCAATCTTGGAAAATCAATAAGAAATCTCCATAAAACTCCAAGTAAAACCAGAAAATAGTAGATATTTTTGTATTATTTGATGAAAGGAGTAGAAAAATACCAAGATACAAGCGAATCTCTATTCGAAAGGAGGATCAATCTCTCCAAAACTCTTTAGACTCCGCTAAGGCCCAGGGACACCAAAAGCACTAAAAAATCAGCCACCAAAAAGATTTCCTAACCCTAATACAAACTTCTACTTAAAGCAAATAACAAAATAAATGCAAAAGGACTAAATAGCCCCCCATACAAATTCCATTAGGTAGTGGACCCCACCCCATGGGAGGCGGCAATTGCAGTCTGCGGCTCAGCAGGCATATACCTGTTGTCATATCTCAGCTAGCCCAAGGGTTGAGCCAACTAGATTGGTCCATGCGTATCATTCTTTGGGCCTCCTGGACCAGTCCAAGCGTATCATTTTATCACATTGAACCTCTATCCTTTATCTTTTATAGTGGAATCTCCTACATGAGAAAGACACCCTCATATCATCACCTTGTTTTTTTCAAAAGAAGAGTTCATTCCTACCAAGTGGTTGTTTGCAACATAATCACTGATAATGTTGGCAATAAAATAACTAGGTGGAAATACTCTAAATATTGGACCCCACAAGTGGAAAATTACTGGAAATTGGTTGGTCATTTAGATCAAACATCATATAGTTGTTGAGCCCTTGATTTGGGTATTTAAAATCCTCTATGTTTTTTCCTTTTTGATTCCAAATGGCTTCTCCATCTACTTCGGTGCTTCTTCTTTCTCGCTTGTTTGGAATGGCTATGTTATGAATGTTGAGGTGCGATTTTTTATTCATCTTCATGCACCAAATTCTAACTCTTCAAACCTTTTATCTAGAGTTTCTCTCTATTTTGATTCAAGGTAAAATTATCTTATGAGAGCCTAGAAGGTTTAACACAAAATGTATCAAAAACTTGAATTTTCATTTCACCACCACGTAAGTTACCCTTCCATCACCATTGTAAGAGGACACCAACAAAGTTACTTCCTTCAAAACAATGAATCTATATACCTACATTACTACTTTTTGTACATTTCATGGGAGTAGATAGGACAAAAACACAATAATTAAGAATTATCTTAGAGGAATTTTTATTTGGTATTAACTTAATGTATCAATCCAGAAGCAACTGAAGAAGAAGGACAATGCATGCATGGTCTAAGAAAACTTTTTGCACTATGCATTAAGGATATTACCTTTTATTTATTATCTACTACGCATACTTGTACAAACTCCTCAATACCAGTATCGCATATAACCATCTCAAAAACAAAACTGTTTGGCTTTATTGTCATGAACATATCACCCAGAGACACAACTATCCAGTCCTGAACACCGAATAAAAAAATTAAATTATCTGATGAAATGCATGTTAGCCTTATTCGCCACAATAAGGGGCATTGAGAATCCCCATTTTATCATAGATTATTCTCAAAACAGTAAGTAGTACACAACAACAACAACAACAAGCCTTTGTCCCACTACATGGGGTCAGCTACATGAATCCTTTTTTACCATCGTGTTTTGTTAAAAGTCAAATTCTCATTTAAATCTAATAAAGAAATATCATTTTTAATATTTTATAACCAAGTCTTTTTAAGTCTATCTTTATCTTTCTTAACATAAGACAAATCTAAAACCTTAACTTTCCTAACCGGGTCATCGGAAGGCCTCCATTTAATGTGACCAAACCATCCAAGGCGACTCCCTCTAATCTTATCTTCCGCTGGAGCTACTCCAACCTTTTCATGTATATGCTCATTTTGAATCATATCTCTAAGGGTAAAGCCACTCATCCACCTAAGCATCCTCATCTCTGCAACACTTAACTTAGTATTATGCTTCTCTTTTAATGGCCAACATTCGGCACCATAAATCATTGCAAGTCTCACCACCATCTTATAGAATTTTCCCTTAATTTTGAGGGAGATTTTTCTATCGCACAACAAGCCCAATGCATTCCTCCATTTCAACCATCCAACTTGAATTCTGCTGATAATATCCCCATCTATTTCACCGTCACTTTGAACAATAGATCCGGGATATCTAAAACGTGTACTCTTATTAATGACTTGATCACCAAAAGTCACAATCCTCTCACTAGATCTATTGCTACTAAAATTACACTCCATATATTTAGTTTTAGATTTACTCAAGCGAAAACCTTTGGACTCTAAGGTTGACCTCTATAATTCAAGTTTATCTTCAACTCTCTTTAGTCTTATCAACAAGAAGAATATCATCAGCAAAAAGCATACACCAAGGTACATCCTCTGGCAAATGTCTAGTGAGAACATCCATGACTAAAGCAAAAAGATATGGGCTTAAAGTTTATCCTTGATGTAACCCAACCGAAATAGGAAAATACTTGGTAAAACCACCTTGTGTTTGAACACAAGTAATAACTCATGCATACAATCTTTAATGATTTGAATATAAGCATTATTAACTCATTTCTTTTCAAGAACTCTCCATAGCATTTCTCTTGGAACTTTATCATATGCTTTCTCTAAATTAATAAATATCATATGTAGATCCTCCATATTCTCTCTAAATTTCTCCATCAAACCTCTCAATAAATGTATGGCTTCCATAGCAGACCTACCTGGCATGAATCCAAATTGATTTTGAGAAATATTAGTATCACGCCGTAATCTATGCTCCATAACTCGCTCCCATAGTTTTAAAGTATGACACATTAACTTAATTCCTCTATAATTCACACACTCATGTGTATCACCTTTATTCTTAAAAATAGGAATTAACACACTCATTTTGCACTCATCTGGCATCTTTTTAGTCTTCAAAACAGTAAGGAGTAATTAAGATAATTCGGAGATCAATAAGATATATAAATTCTTTAAAGAAATTCTTAAAATGCTTTAATATGCTGACACATTCACTTTGAAAAGTGCCACCATGTCACAATGTCAACCATGGCCTATGTTAAAACTAAATAATAAATTTCTATAATGAACTTGTAAGGTTTTAACATTTGATTTGAAAGCCAGTTTCAAATGTAAATTTATTAACGATGGATGCATTAAAAAGTTAAGCTAAGGTTAGCATCACAAATGCAGATTTTATAGTACAACCAACTCGTGAATCACCCACAATTTTGAGTAAAACCCTACACATGCTGGTTGAAAAAAATATATTAGTTTCAAAAAGATAAAGGATTCTGGCATCTGATGGGGTAAAGCTGTAAAGGAAGGGCCCATAAGGGAACAGAGAAAAGGCATCGGAGCCATTTTATTCACTTTTACTTGCTAAATAGGATGCAAATAAGTTCTAAAAAATCAGGCAGATAGGACTGTGGAATGTCCATATTAAGGTGCTAAGAAGTACATATAAGTTGATCAGAATTTTTCAAGTAGGCTATGAACAAAGAATATCGCATCTCATCACCAAACCAAATTGCCCTTAAGTAATCCTCAGAAACATACACCAACTCTATAGCCTCTTTGATGTATAGGCAAGGGGGGTCAAATCATCTTGGGTTTTTTTGGTCTTTGGGCTGCTGGTTGCCTCTCGGATTGGGCCTTGGCTGCTTTGATTTTGAGCTAAATTCTTGGGAACTTCTTGGTTCTAGCTCATAAATGCTTGAACTAATGTTAGCTCATTAATATGAAAAGGAATTCTTCTTGTAAGCTCATTAAGTGGAGTTGAATCCTTGCATTTTCCCCTTCTTTGTGTCTCCTCGGTTTCTTCCTGTGCTGTTTTCCGTGGCTGCTTCCTTCCCCTTTGCTGGGTGTTGATTCCGGTCCCCTGTGCTGCCTTTTCGGTTTCTTCCCTGGCTGTTTTCCCGTGGCTGATTTCTGCTCCTTCCCGTGAGCTATTTTGTTTCCCCTGCTCTATCCTGATTTCCTGGGTGCCTGCTCCTTTCCCGTGGCTGCTGTTATCCGGTTCCTGTGCTGTCTTTTCAAGTCCTGTTACGGAATTAATTATGGCCTTTAATTAGGCTGTTTGGGTGTTGTTTCTGGATTGAAAGTTTGGCATTTCATCTTCCCTTAACTGATTAGTTTAATTGGAGAAATAAGGGGACTATTTGGCTGCCTTTTCTCCTATATATAGTAGATGTTTTGAGAGTTTTTTTAGTGTGTTATGACTGATTTTTGGACATAAAAACCTGAGGGGTTTTCTTCTTTGGGTATAGCTTGCGAGCTATGTCTCCCATCTCTTCTCCTCTCTATAGCTTGCAAGCTATATTTCGTCTCGGCTTCTAATCTCTTTCTTCTCGCCACAGGTGACCACCCCACCTATATATTTCTTCTCGACGAATGCAAGCTCCTTTAGGTGTCTTTATTTGTGTTTGTAAGCGTCAAGAGTTGTAAGAGTCATTTTATATTATAAAAGTGAAGTGGTTTTTGTTTTAAATGTCGTATTTTGTCTATTTTGGGGCATTTCATATATTTTTCTTTTATCCTAGGAAGTGCTATCTTTTTGGAAGCAAAAATTAGATTTTTTTCCTAGTTTCTTGCTTGCATCAATCTTAATAAAACAAGTACTTCACCTTGCTGAAACACAATCCATAAAACCTAATTTGTAGGATTGCATATGTTTGTACATAAATGGTAGCTAGCATAAGTACAATTGCACATCGTTGTGTGATAACATCCGAACATGTATGAATACATCATCCTACATAGGCACCAAACAATCCCCAAGACCTACCTTTGTCCCACATGCAGGCATAAGTTGGCTATCCATACCTCCCTCTTACATAAGCCCTTCTCTGGACATTCCCGTCACTTTCCAAAATGTAAGATAAACCACCAACCCCCTAATTGTTATCATTCTGTGTTTGTCTTCATCCAGAATTATATAGAGCAGCTAATAGTCATGTAAAGCAATTGCAAACCCTAAAAAATTGCACTTTACTTTTATAAGAATATGGACCTTTTTTTACCACAAAAAACATAAATTGCATTTTCATTTAAAAATTGCAAATGCATTTCCCAATGATTTCATTTTAAGCAATAAAAATTTAAACAAGATCTAAGAATGCTGTCAGTACAATTCAACTTAGTTACAATCAAGCAGAATCCTAAAATAAATCTTAGAGAACTTTAATATCCTTTGACAATATGCTATTAATCATCTTTCCAAATGACAGATATCCAAGATCTCTAACAATGGGAAAGATATGCTTGCACGAATACAGTTCACTTTTAGAAAAAAGAAGCCATTCCTAGAATATTTTCATGAAGATGAAGCATAAGTGATATAAAGAAAGCTTGGAACATGGTGTTTAACCATAAAAAGTTTAGAATCACATGACTGCAAATGAAGAAGGAAAGAAGTTCCAGGGACAATAGAAAATAATTTTTGAGTGGATACTTATGCTGGAAAAAGCATTACAGAGGGCATTGGATGAGACAGAATGCATTAGTCATTGAGCATAAATATCCTATTAGGATTATAAGAGGTAGGAAAAGGCACAGAAAAGTACAGACGGCGCAAAAAAAAAATCACTGAAGATGCTTATTCATTAAAGCCATACATAGAACATTTTTACAAAAAATACATTGCGATAAATAAAAGTGCATCTAATTGTACAAGAATCTAGCACTATAACAACAGTATCCAATACAATAAACCAAATGACCTGGCAAAGGTAAAAGAAAACCTTATTATAACAGTAAAAAGAATACTGTCTTCTATACTGTGGGTGCTCCATAGTCAATCGAACTAGCCTCTGTTTGCAGCAATCAGGTAAAGTAAAGGTGAAATAATAGTAAATAGAATAAGTTGTGTGATCATGAAGCAACCATGATAAATGTAATGAAAGCTTAAGGTAAAGAGGATGTTGCTAAAATATTGAAGCAATAAATGAGCTTTGAAGTCATTTAATAATACTATGAGCGACTCTCTCATAGAGAAGCCACGAATAAAAACTTCTATTACCAACATAATGTAAACAATTTTGGCTTAGAAAGTGCTGAAGGTGTGTGAATGTAGCTGTAAAAATCCTCTAATTAAACAGCATAAAGTTCTTCTACCTAGTTCTGAAAATTTAAAGTGCATGATTGTCTGGACTTTTATACATATGAGCAACCCTTTGAAATGACTGGAAATAGTTCTGCTAATGATTATTTATGGGAGATAGTAACTTTTATCAAAAAAAAGAGCTCATAATCAATATCCACACTACTATTGGAAAGTCGCCTGAGATTTCACTAAAACAAATTCCTGATGTTAGATATTGAAAAAAAGTGCAAGGGCTGCTACATTGATGCCGGGTGCAGTGTTAAATAAGCAAAAAGTTCCTATATCATGGACGGATATGGGCAAAGAAGTTAGTCCATGAAAGTAAAATTAGGATATGAACTTAGAATATAGGTTCTCGTATAGGCAAATTAATGGAAATAGATATTATGATTCATAGGAAGATAAATATTCTATGCATTCATGAAACTAGATTGGTTGGAGAGAATACTATGGAGATTGATAGTTTAAAATTTAAACTATGGTATTCGGATAAGAGTCGTACTAGAAATGAAGTAGATATAATTATAGATAAAAGTTTGAAGGATAATGTTATAGAAATTAATAGAATTGAAGATATAATTATAGATTTAAAGAATATTGTTGATGCTAACATTATTAATATTATAAGTATTTATGCTCCTCAAATAAGTTTAAATATATGTTCAAAGTTAAAATTTTGAAAATGACTTAGAAGAATTGATATGAATGATACCTATTAAAGAAAGAGTTTTTATTAGAATATATTTAAATAGACATATTGGTATAAAAATAGTAGAAGATTTTAAAAGCATTCATGATATTTATGAGTTTTGAGTAACTAATGAAGGTGGCAGACAATATTAAATTTTGTTCTAGCTTATAATTTTATAATTGCTAATATCTTATTTAAGAAAAGAGAGAAACATCTCATCAATTATAAATATGGATATAGTAAAACTCAAATTGATTATTTTCTTATAAGAAAAATAGATTATTTAAATGGTAAAGTTATTCCCAGTGATCACTTATTGGTTTTGGGCTTTAAGATGAAGAGATGAAATATGAAAAATAAAATTAAATGTCGCCATAGAATTAGATGGGGGCATTTAAAAAACACTTTCAAAAATATTTTTGAAAGCAAGATAACATAATAAAATTTTGACTACGCATAAGAAAATTAATCCTATTTGAAAAAAATAACTAGTTATATTAAGAATGTTTCAAAAGATATATTTAGAGTATCAAATGGAAAAGCCCCTAATAGTAAAAATAGATAGTGATATAATCAAAATAAGTAAGAAAAGATTAAAAAAAATAAGAAGCTTTATTAAAAAAATTGGTTTGGGTGTAAAATTTTAAAAAATTGAGAAAGATATAAAGGGGCTCATAAGAAATCTAAGAAAGTAATATGCGACGCAAAAAATTTAGCTTTTAGTAATTGATAAAATATATTAAATATTAAAGAGGATGAAAGATGTTTGTATAAGTTAGCCAAACAAAAAAATAGAAGAATCTAGTTCAAATAAAGTGCATTAAGGATGAATATCAAAAAGTATTTTCTTAGAAGATGATATTCAACATAGGTGGATGAGCTATTTCAATAAGCTTTTTAATGAAGATTATGAGAAAATGATGACTTTAGATAACTTAGCATCCTAAATAAAAATAAACCTAGTTATTTTTAACGTCATATTAGTAAAATCAAAGTTATAGAGATATAAAGAAAATGAAGTGTGGAGAAGAAGCATGGCCTGATGATATTATAATAGAGAGATGAAAATACTAAAGAGATCAAGAATTTCTTGGCTTACTAAACTTTTTAATGTTATTTTGATAATAAAAATATCATATGAGTGAAGAATGAGTATGTTGATTCCTATTTTAAAATAAAAATGATGCATAACAATGTGTGAATTATAGAGGAATTAAGTTAATGTGTCATACATTAAAATTATGGGAGAGAGTAACTGAGCATAGGTTACTATGTGATACTAATGTTTCTGAAAAAAAAGTTTGGATTCATACCGGGTAGGTCTACAATATGGAAGCTATACATTTGTTAAGAGGTTTGATGAAGAAATATAGAAAGAGTAAAGAGGATCAATACATGATATTTATTGATTTAAAGAAAACATATGATAAAGTTTCAGGAGAAGTGCTATATAGAAAAGAAAGGAATTAATAATACTTATATTCAAGTTATTAAAAATATGTATATACAAATTGTTACTAGCAGTCAAACAAAAGGTGGTTTGACCAAGTATTCTCCTATCTCATATGGATTAATTCAAGAATCAGCTTTAAGCCATATCTTTTGCTTTAGTCAGAGATATTCTTACTAGACATTTGCAAGAAGATGTACGTTGGTGCATGCTTTTTGTTGATGATCTTCTTGTTTATAAGACAACAGATATTGTTCAAGGAAAACTTGAATTATGGAGTTCAATCTCAAAGTTTAAATATTTTCATTTGAGTATATCTAAAATCGAATACATTGAGTGTAATTTTAATAGTAATAGATACAGTAGGGGGATTGTAAGTTGGACGATCAAATCATTAAAAAGAGTACATTTTAGATATCTTAGGTCTATTGTTCAAAGTGATGGTGAAATAGAAAGGATATTATTAGTATAATTCAAGTTGGATGGTTCAAGGAGGAATGCATCAAGTCTATTGTGTGATAGAAAAATATCCCTCAAACTTAAGGCAAAAAGAAAGCAGTGAGACCATCAATGCTTTATGGCACAAAATATTATCCATTAAAAGAGAAGCGTAAAATTAAGTTAAGCATTACAGAGATAAGGATGCTCAAGTGGATGAGTGGTTTTACTGTTACAGACAAAATGTGAAATAAGTAGCTCCAGTGGCAGATAAGATTAGAGAGAGTCGTCATAGATGGTTTGGTCACACAAAATGTCAGTCTTCTGATGTAGTAGATACAGCCTATATTAAGACAGTTAGAGATAGACCTAAGAAGATTTGTTTAGAAAGTATTAAAAATGATCCTTTTTTATCAAATGTAAATGAGAATTTGACTCTTACTAGGACATAATTGAGAAAAATGAATCATGCAGCTGACCCTATGCAGTAGGATAAAGGCTTGATGATGTTTTTGTCACTCAAATAAAATTGTAACCGTATATTGTAAAATGAAAACCAATACCCTTCCCTTAAAAATAATCTATTATTATTTCATATATTATTCAATTTGAATAATTCTAAAAAATTTACTTATTTTACTAATATAATTCCTATGAGTTCACCTTAAAGATAGTCAAAAATATTTTTCAATTATAATTCCATGAAGAGCAAAATCTCAGCATTAGCTAATTTTTTAAAATAAACAATATCTATGCCGCCAACTTTTTTTAAAAAAGGGGAGCATCATGGATCACATGGTGTTGAATCCCTTCTCAAAACTTGAATTATAACTCAACTAAGATTGGCATGTCCCTCTACAGTATAACTAAATGATAGCTTGAGAGTTTACATGAAAAAAAATTAAAATAGTATTTCAATTTTATTTTCATTTTGTTAGTGGCTCCTAAAATTAATCAAATAACTTAAATGAATGAATGATTGATCACAAACAAAATCATATTATTTTAAGAAAACTGTAGTAAAACATTTATTAATTCTATGTATATTTTAGCATTAATCATTTCTTATATGACCTTTCAACTATCTAAACTACGATGACAAAAAATTTCGTCATCTCTAAAACAAAACTATTATTATATAAACTACTTATTTTATCTTTTTTCTATCATCATTTGGTATTGCACTTTTTCTAGTTGTTCTACAACATTTTTAAAATGTATTATATGATATTCAAATATTTTCGTAACTGACACATCACAAGAAATTTCAATTGACCAATACAAATCTTGATGCACAGTTTATTTTGGAAACATTCGGAATTAAATTTAAAATCTTTCGAACTCTGATTTAAGCAAACTTATAATTAAACTTAGCATCTTGACAAGAAAAACTCAATGACAACAAAAGTAATTCAATTTGAGCTCAAATGAGCCCACATCAAGCACATAACATAAAGTTGAAAATTTTGGGACATTGATTGAAGGATCAAAAGATCTTCAAATTTGCATGCGTATAACCAAATCAAATGGCTTAATGAGACGAACCTAACAAATACAAATCGCTCAATTTTGATGCCATTAATGCACTTAAATGATGAATGAATAGTTTATGATCAAAGGATTCAATATGAACTGTCCAAAATACTATAAAGAGACCCCCATTCTCCGCAAGAAGGGGATCTGAACTTGAGTTTGGAGGGAGAATGGAGATCTAAATAACTCTAAAACTCTACCTAAAGATAAAGATTGACAATCACCTCCAACTAACTCCATTGTCTAATTGTAGTCATCTGACCAACATCATCATCTAGCTGCCTTCACCCAACCACTGTCATCCAACCATCATTATATGATCACAGTTGCCCAATTGTTACAATCCATTCACCTTTGTTCGACGACCATCATAAGAATGTTGTCAAGCAGCCTTTATTGCCCAATTTTCATCACTTGGCCACCGTCATCCAATCATCGTCCAACTAACAACATCTAAATGCTGCATCTCGAGCATTCTCCCGCACATTTGCAAAAAGAAAAACTCATATTAGGCTCCCGTCTTCTCCAAAAGAAGAAGGAAAGGGGGGAGCGTGTATTCTTATAACCTATTTACTTAGTTGATAATTACATCGGCGCCAAGCCCAGTCAATTTTTTTCATTATGAATGACCTGCAATGCTTTATGGTGCAAAATGTTGGCCATTAAAAGAGAAACATAATATTAAGTTAAGTGTTGAGAGATGAGGATGCTTAGGTGGATGAGTGGCTTTACTCTTAGAGATAAGATACAAAATGAGCATATACATGAAAAAGTTGGAGTAGCTCCAGTGGAAGATAAGATTAGAGAGAGTCGCCTTAGATGGTTTGGTCACATAAAATGGCAGGCTTCCAATGGCACGGTGGAAAGTAGATGTATTATATTTAACTTATGTTAAGAAAGGTAGAGGTAGACCTAAAAAGACTTATTTAAAAAAAATATTAGAAATGACATTTCTTTATTAAATTTAAATGAGAATTTAACTCTTAACATGACACAAAAAAGAAAAAGGATTCATGTAGCCAAGCCCACATAGTGGGATAAAGGCTTGATGTTGTTGTTATTGTTGTATGGATTTTCCATGTAAAAAATCCGGTATCTAGTATATTTTTTTTTATTATCTGTTAATTTGACTTTTAATAGGACACAATGGAGAAAAAGGATTCATGTAGCCGACCCCACGTAGTGGGATAAAGGCTTGATGTTGTTGTTGTTGTTGTACCAACTGTTGTTCATTTAATCTTGATATAATTAATGATTATCAAACCTAGAGTGGTTAGTTTATCCTAAAATAAGTCAAGAAATTGATTGGGGAGAAGAAAATGCAGACTTTGAAAATTTCATGCAGCCGACCCCACATAGTGGTATAAAGGCTTAATATTGTTGTTGTTGTTGTTGTATGAATTTTTCATGTAAAAAATCTAGTACCTACTATATTTTTTTATTATGTATGTATGTACCAAATTGTTGCTCATTTAATCTAGATATGATTAATGATTATCAATCCTATAATGATTAGTTTATCCAAATTAAGTCAAGAAATTGATTGGGGAAAAGAAAATGCAAACTTCAAAAATTTCTTTAGGAGCACCGCGACACTTGGATAGATAGCGCCAAACATCTATTTAAATAAATTAGGAAAATTTTGGAGCATTCAGTCCAACACAGCGATGCTAGGGAGGTGAGTGCCGCAAAGCCAGACCAAAATGAGTTTTTTTATATAAAAAATATCTTAATCCATCTCTACCATCACCATAACCCCAGCTACCTTGCCAGAGAACAAAGTAGGGGAGTAAAGATGAGAGAGAAAGAAAGAGAGAGTTTGGAGGGCAGAGCCCTTTATTCGTCCGTCGAGCCAATTAGAGATTTTGTCGAGCTCAAGATAAACTTCTAAACTCTATCTCTTAGTTCAAAGCCAGCGATTTTATAAACAGATAGGAATAAAGTGTATTTTCTCAAAATTTACAACATTTTTACCATGAAACTTATCGTATGTTGGTGTATGTTCCATACTGAATGTTTTGAACATAAGAAATCAAATTTTTACTAATTTATTTTTCCTATGCAAATTTATAGGTATATGAAATGAATGAAGTATTTATGGCAATTGTGTTAGTTATATAAAAGTCTTAAAATGTTAATTTGAATATCCTTCTAAAGTTATAATTAGAATGGAAAAACTTCAATGAGTATATTTTTATACAAGCTATGTGGCTCACTACCGATAATTATAATAATTCATGCATTGTTAGGATAATGCACTAAAATAAAATTTGTTTACAATTGCAATTAAATGTGCATAATTCATAGCAAGACATGGAAGAAGTTTTGAGTTTTGAAATATGAAAAGTGCACTCCCTAAAATGATACAAGGGTCGTATATGTGTTTTGTTCTGCCCCATCTACCTTGTGTAGATGTGAGAGGGATTCGAATCACAGTTGTTGAAAGCAGGTGTAGGAGTTTATTCTTCTATGTGCTAATTCTAACTCTGCTTGTTATATCCCAGTGTTGAAGGTTAAAAGGAGATTAAGTAAAAATGGAGTTATAAGTAGGCATCAAAACATGTGTATAATATTCATGCATCATATTTTCTGATAACTAAATAAATCAAATATAAATGATGTTATTATCTAGTTCCAATTACTTTTGAATCCTTATATGAATTTTGATAAAATGAGAAAATAAAAGGCAAGTAATACTCTAATAACAAGTGCTTTGTGACATCTCTAGTAATTATATGAAAGTAAATTGTAAAAGTGTAAGTAGTAACTTTAAAAATAAGTATACTCTGATAACTCTAAAAAATTATGTTATGTCAGTACTTTATTTAGTTTTTTTATTAATTTTGAGTATTTAATTAAATTATTATTTAACATTTTAATTAGATATTGATATTTGTGATGGGTTGGTGCTACAAGTCTACTAAGCTGCTTGAGCTCACTTTATGAGTTTTTTTATATTTCAAGAAAAGGAAAGAGGCAAAGAGCACAGCAGTGTAGAAAGAGTAAGGCAGAGCCAAGATATTCATGATCATAATAATTAAGATATTCTTGTGAAATCAAGTATAATTCTTTTGATGTATAGAACAGATGTGGAATGGATTATTGTATATGTGTTTTTGGGAATGAAATCAAATTGTTGCTTCGATTCATGTTCTTATTATTTGGATTTTATAGAAGCTTTGATTTGTTTTGGTTTGTGGTGGAGTTAAATTATAGGATTAAGTTATCAATTCTTCCATTAGATCCTAGGGCGTCATAATTTGTATGTTGGATTTCATAAAAGCTAGCATGTAAAAATCCTCTCCCTATCAAGGCAAATCTTCTAGCACGTAGCAATCATTATATATAACAATTTAAGAAAATGGTAACTAATTTTATTGATTTAAAACTAAAATAAAATAAGTATAAAGTTCAAAACTTTTTTGTTGTAAAAGTAAAATGTAAATTTCAGTTATGCGCGCTTAGGATAGTACATTTTTGCTAATGTCACATTCAGAACCTTAATGGCCATAATTTAACTTCCTTTTTACGCCCCCGTATCTCTGGGTCAATTCCAATCGTATACTCTTAGCTTTCAGAATGGAATTCGCAACCACTTTTGTAGCTTCCCTCTACCATTTCTACATTAATCAAGATTCAACAGGAAGAATCTAGGATTCAGCAATTTCAATTCATGATGATAACCCAACACAACGATAAAAAAGACAATAAAATTATTCTGACAATTCAAAATGTACCTGTTCAGGGGACTCTTCATCCATGGAGTTCTTTAATTACTACTCAAGGGCTTTCTGATCCCTTAAATACCTGACTAATTTACCAATAAGCTGAAACCAAAGTAAACAGACCAATATCAGGAGATTTTCTAGTAAAGGAAATCAACATAATTTTAATATATTCCTGCTATACCATGAAGTCTTCGGTCTGGTTGAAGCTCTTTAGAAAAGCTACAAGAACATCCACCGACCTTTTGAAGGATCACACAAAGAATCACCAAATTTCCTGTCGTAGGAGTTCAGAAATTCTTTCCAATTTCCTCGACAGCCATTCAATTCCTGCTTGTGGATCAATCTCACAACTTCTACAAGAACCTGACACATTTAAAGCATCGTTAGCTTCCGTTTCATCAAAGACACCTCGACGAAGCATTCATATTTACACTCCGAACTCAGTTAAGAGGACGCGAAAGAGAGCGAGGAAGGGAGGGAGGGAGGGAGAACCTCTTTGCCTGCACCGGATAATATGCTGCCGATGGTGCCGGCGACGAGCTCCATTCGAGATGGATGCGGTGCATGCAAGAACGGGGCAAATTATTGGGTCAGGTGAGGTGACGGAGGCGGAAAAATAAGTTTGGACATCCAATAAAGAATTGCCGCATCACTTTGAGCTTCTTTTGACTTGCGCTTTACCTGTTCTTTAACTGTACTTTACTTGTGCTTTTTGACTAACGTTTTAGTTGCGCTTTAGTTGCGCTTTACCTGTGCTTAATTTAAAATAATATTTTATTAATATCCGGGCCTATCTCTAGGTCCGATCACCTGATCCAATAATTTGCCCAAGAACGGACGTAGGGTTTAGTCAAATATTTCAGGATCTTTGAATGGCTACATGACCTCTTTTAGATGGGGTTTTCTTACTATTTTTTAAAATAATTTATTAGTATTAAAATTTTAATTTTTTAACTAAAAAATTATTTTAAGAAGCAACGAGAAAGCCGTTCCAAATGAAGCCTAAGAGTTGGGTAGAGAGTAAAGCTCGGACGCATCTTTACATCCAGAATCTAATAGCAAGATTCCACGTTGCGATCCGACGACCCGACGAACCCACTCGATTTATTTAGCATGTGCTTTTTCATTTACCTTTTACCGCATGATTTCCCTGAACTGAATCATTTTCCCCGCAAAATTTTGAAAAAGGCCGCTCTTTTTTGTTCTATTTTATGAGAAATTGGTGTTTTTTCTACATTAGGGTTTAGGATCATTTCTTAGAAGAGCGATGTGAAGAGAAGCAAGGAAGACGAATTGAAAATAGAAATCTCTTTCGATGACTTTGAATAGTTCGAGGAGATGGAATGTCACAACTCGGCCCGGATGCTCGATCTAACGAGACAGGTACGAAAAGTCGGACGATACTACATTTCCATCAATATAATAATAACTCATCATCAAAAACTTTTTTATAAACTGAAGAGCCACTATACACAAAAAATTTAATTTACCTGTTATCATTTGCACGG
>NW_021319664.1:0-16855 GCF_001605985.2 Dendrobium catenatum | reverse complement strand
AAAGCCTTCCTATTTTATACATCTTAATTTGGTAACGAATTGGAAGTCAAAATTCAAATTAATTTGAATTTCAATTTGTTTCCTAAATTTGGATTTGATTTAAATTAATTAAATTAGAAAAGTTGTTTAAATTAGGTCCAATTAAATTTTTGATTGGATTTGATTTCAATTAATCTTCCTCAATTTCGATTTCCAATCAAGGATCACTTTAATTCTCTTTCCCTAAACTCTCTTCTCTCTCTACCCGCCAACCCCTCTCTCCTATATCCTCTCTTTAATTGATTAATGCTTCTCCATTAAGGCCCCCAATTTCTCTCATATTTTAATTAATACCTTCCCAAAAAACGGAACACTATTTAAGGAATTAATTAAGTACCTCTTCCCTCCCTTTTCCATTTAGTTTAAAATTCAAATTTCAAATGACCCCCTCCCCCCATATCTGTTCTACATAACATTTAGTTATGAACTTTTTGTCTTCAATAAAATTTATCTTTCCAATTTCAATTGTAAGTACAAGCTAGATATATGATTTCTTTGAATGCAGTATTAATCTGACTATCTATTTTCATTCCGTGTTTTATTTTATTTACAATTATTTATATTGGCTTGTTTGTGCTCAACTGCTCATGATTTTGATAAAAAAAAGACACGTTAACTCCAATTTGTGAAAACTAAATTAATTGCTCGTTGATTTTGGATTTCAATTATTGTGGAATTTCTTAAAATATTTCAATCGTCCCATTATCATTTTGATGCAGGCAAACTAGAAAGAAAGAGCCATTAGAGGAGAACACTAGGACAATTAGAACAAAACTCGATTCAATCTAGAAAGCTGACATCCAAATGTGGGCTCCAAAAATTCGGCCCCGGCCTCCGCTCGCGGCGCTTTTCTTTTTATTATTCGGCGAGGGAGTTTTAACGGATATGTTCCGGGGTAAATTTTGGAAGGCAGATGGGTTTGTAGATAAGACACTACCCAGAGATTTCGCCTTCATTTTGCGAGGACATTATGATCTGAGTTCTGGTTTCCTATAGGCGCAAGCCCCTATAATTAATTACCCCTCCCGATCACGAGAGAGAACTTTCGATTAAGGCTAGTCATCAATCTGATATGTAGAATATACGTGTTATCTAGCATATAGCAGCAGCAATGGGTTTGGGATTTGGAAATTTGGATATTTGAATGATTTTGATATTCAAAATAGAAATTGCACCATCTTGCACTTAAAGCGGATGGTGGGGGAATTGATGATAGACCCGATCAAGATCCCATGGTTCCGTCGTCCCGGGCCATCGTGGTCCCTGGTCTACTTAGTCAGAGGAGGTAGTCGACCCAACCTGACAATAGGATTCTTGTCGGCAGCCATGGGTTGCTTCGTCCAAGGGGACCTCGTAGACCTGGGGTGAATGATTGTCTAAGGGGATAAATTTGAATCCACCTTAGCTAACAGAGAGCTTAGTGCCCTATCGATTATATCCTATTGATTCATATCTTAAGGATTGATGCCAATAAGCTGGCCATAACCAGTATATCGTGGTGCCATTTGGCGGCAAAACCACTCAATTCAGAGGGCCCCGGGTCATAACCGTTTATCCTGCGATGCCATTTGGCGGCAAACCGCCGGTTAGAAGACACGTACCACGTCCTTATTGGCAAGAGATTGGTTTGAGAATAGATCTTAGTGATATTTTCGACTAAGTATTTGACTCTTTGTGAGCTGAAATAAATTTTGATTTGTCCACCCCGACAAACTATTGCGGGGGATGGATGAATTTTGCTCTAAGTGATTAATGATTAAGTTTCAATTTTAAATATCTTGGAATTTTAGGATTTTGAGTGGCATTTTTGGAGTTTTGAAATTTGAATGGACCCCTCCGGTTGAGATCTGCCTTTGACACGGTCATCATCGGGGTGTTTGGGATCATTTTCACTTTAGTTTATTGAACCCTATCAACTCGACCGGGTTGTTGATCGAGGATCGGGTTCCTCGTAGGCTTTGTGCCTTTTGTTCATGAATTTTCTTTGTTGAAAGCCTTGAATGCCAAATATGAATATACAAAATAAATATTCCGGTCAACTTCGTGACCGCATATTTATCCGATATCTCGAACCCTGTCTACTCCTATTTATCTACTTAGGAGGATCGGGTTTCGTAGGCTTCATGCATTTGTTTATGAATTTTCTTTGTTGAAAGCCTTGAAGGCCGAATATGAATGTGCAAAATAAATATTCCGGTCAACTTCCTGACCGCATATTTATTTGATGGTCTGAACCCTGTCTACTCCTATTTATCTACTTAGGAAGATCGGGTTTCGTATGCTTCATGCATTTTTTTTAGTGAATTCTTTTGATTGTAGGCCTTAAAGGCCTAATATGAATGTATTAAAACAAATACACTGGTCGTCACAACCATGTATTTGTTTGAAGGTTCGAACCCTGTCAACTCCTATTGATCCGTATAGAAGGATCAGGTTCGAACTTGAATTCACTTATCGACCGGCGCAGCATTCCTAGGCGTCACGTGTGTACCAATGACACGCTCGCTGGGGCCCATACGGGTCGGGATTATACTTTCTCCTTTAGTGTACCTATGTGTATACAATTTATAGTGCACGTGCAGGGATACTTTGAAATAATTGTAGTTGTGCAGATAACTATCATTTGGATGCACATAACTTTTCATTTAAAAGCTTATACACGCCTTCTGTCCGCTAGTACGAGTGTTGCAGATCCGGTGGCATGTGTCTTGGTGTTGATTCCCCCTTTCTCATTCACAGGGGACATCTTTCTGAACTTTGTTGCTTTGTAGAGAACTCTTTTTGAGGTCTTCAGTGTAGTGGACTTGTTATTTCCGGTGTTTGTGGACACCAGAACTATTTTCTTCTCAAGTATATAACTAAGAAGAGACTTTGGAACACCAGGAAGTTTGGTTCTAATTTGTTCAAACATTTCCCCCTTCAGTCAGGGGGGTGTACTTTTTCGTACATCGGGTTGTCTTTGTACTTGACGTACTTATAGATCTTGATCACCACTGACGTAGGTGATATCCATACTTGTGTCCACAATGGTTCGTTGTGCCTACGAGGTACCCAATGTTGTTATCCACAAGTAGGTTGTATTCATTTGCAAGGACCCGTTGCATCCGCCACGACCTCCTAGAAGTATTCGTAGGAGAGTCATTGTTCGTGCATCTTACCCACCTTTCACCAATCTCAGGTGGGCAGACGATTGCATTTGCTTGTAGGAGTAGATCTTTGATTGCTGGTCTCCAGTATTGTCATCTCAATCAACAGGCATTAATAGGGATTGTCGTAGGAGATTCCAACAGTATATGTAGGAGGGGCACCAGTACATTCCGCAGCCATTCGCTATTCCCGCAGGTACGATGCACCCGATCTCATAGGGACTGTTGTAAAGGTCCACTACATTCTTTGTTTATACGTGTTGAGGTTGTAGTGTACTTGCTTGTATCTTCATCCGTCGTATGTCTTGTAGGAGAGTGGGGCACTTATTTACAATCAAAAGACATTGATTGTGCAAAGATTGTATTTGCTTTGGATTCTTCGAATACACCTTTATTGCCAACCCGTTACATGATGGATTCTTTTGTCATTTGTAGATGAGTCGCGTTGAGTGCGACGGGTATTTTATTGTTCAAATCTGATTCAAGTCCAGATGTTCAAGCAAAGTTTGGATTTGCAAGTCTTGGCACAAATTCTTGCACATTTGTTTTAGCTTAGGTCCAAGTAGATTTATTCCTTGCAGTCAAATTTGATTTGAGTTCTTTTGATTGAGTTTTGGTTCCAATTTGATTTGATTTTTATTTGGATTTAAACATTTAGAAATCATTTGAGTTTGTTCATGTCCCCTGCTCGTGTTCAATCAAGTTCAACGGTCCACAAGTCATTGTTCATGTTCAATGAAGTTCAAAGGTCCACAAGTCCACAGTTCATGTGAGTCACAATGCTTGTTCTTTTGAGTTCAGACAGGTCCGAATACAGTCATGTTTTCACCCGAAATTTCGGCAACCTCCCGGCGTCTCTCCCGTTTAGGGGAAAACTACGGAAAAACTGGGCCTCCCGCCACGCTAGAGAAAAGCGTGCACAGTAGGTGCCCTCTTTCGAGGACACCGCGGCCGTAAAATCTTTGTTCCCCCACCACGCCAGAGAAAGGCGTGCATGGGTCTTCGGGCACCGGTTTGAAAATGTGCAGTTTTATATTTGACCCCTTCTCGCCGTAGGCATCGCACCGGGTTCCCTTCCCACCACGCTAGAGAAAAGCGTGCATGAGTTGGTTTTTCGGTCCAACACCAATGCCAAGAATGGAGTTTTAATTACCCGCCCCGTTGCAAGCATCGCAACAAATTCCCTCCTACCACGCTAGAGAAAAGCGTGTACAGGTGGTCATTCGCCGCGTTGCAAGCGTCGGGAACGGAAATCTAAGTTTAGAAATTATACCTTCGGGACCGATAAACTGGCGGAGGAGGCTTGTGGACCGAGGTAGGATGGCAAGCACTTCTTTCTTTTTTTTATAATTAATATTAATTACAATAATAATTAAATAATCATAATTAAAAATTAATTACTAATTATAAATTAATTATAATTAGTAAATTAATTATAATCACAGACTCTCTCTGCGTTAGCCGAAGGGTTGAAGGAGGCGGAGGAGATGGGGCTCGGTCGCTGGGTTCGGTCGGGTAACGCACGAAAGGGAGAAAGTTTGTTCACAGCCAGCGAGCTCCCTTGCTTCCGATCGGAAAGATCGTAGCTTCCGATCCGACTGGAAGAAACGTCGAAGGAGCGAGGTCGTCGAGCTACAAGGGAATCAGAGGAGAAACGCCATAGAGCCAAGGAAGGCCGAAGGCCTCATCCTTTCAATCTTTTAACGACTCAAATGAGTCGTGTGAGCTACGTGCGAGACACAATGCTCGGTATGGCCTCGACGTGCGACGAGCGGCGCTGGATCGTGCGACATGGGGCGGCAGGTAAGAGATTTTATTTTGATTTTCATTTTTCTTCTTTTTTTTGTCTCAGCTTACGGGTCAACACCAAACAAAACATCAAAACAAACCAAAGTCGAACAAACGAAACAAAGTTTAAAAATAAAAACACCATCCTCAGAACAACGGGTAAGTGGTTTCCTCACGTGCAATGAAAAGTATGTAAGATAAGATAAGTGCTTAGAGCTTGCAAACCAAGGGTCCACCACAGCAACAAGGTCCAACGTCCAACCAAAGTCCTCCATCAAATGTTACCAAATTCTGCCAACAAACACCTTCCAAAAGCTCAAGAGGAAGGATACAAGGTGAAGTGGAACTTGCGTAGAGAAGAAGAGATTAAAAGCCAAGACGAAATAGAGAGGAGGATGAGAGAATTTGAACAAGCTCTCAAGCTTTTCCAAGGAAGAAGAAGAAACCCTCAGGTTTTTAGAAACTTTTCTCAAGTTAATCAACAACCTCCTCAAGACAAATACATCTCTAATTTATAAGAGAAAAGGGGCAACCAAACAGCCAATTTCCACCTCCAACCGAACCAATCAGGTAAGAAGAAGAGGAAGGCCAGCAGGCAAAATAGAACAGCACCCGAAAAGGCAACACAGGAACCGAGTAAAAGCAGCCACGGGAAAGGAGCAGGCACCAACGGAATCGGGACAGAGCAGGGGGATCGGAACAGCCCATGAGAAGGAGAACCAGGAGGCAAGAACCGAAGAGACACAGAGAAAGGAAAGAGGCAAGAAACCACTCCACTTAATGAGCTAATAAGTGCAATTAATCCTCCAAATAATTAGCTAAAATAACAGCTCAAGCATTAATGAGCTAGAACCAAGTAGCTCCCAAAAATTCAGCTATAAACCAAAGCAACCAAGGCCCAACCCGAGAGCAGGAAGTAGCCCAAAGACCAAAAGAACCCAAGAAGCTAACACACCCAAGGCTTGCTATGCCCAAGCACTATCTACTCATGATCATTGGATGTTCTCTATCATTGGATAGCATATAAAAAACAACTATAATATTCAAATTACAATAAAACAAAAATAAACTAAAATATGCATGCATCACATTTGGGTTCAAATTCTAGAATTGTTTACTTGTGAGCTTTGTCCAACTTCTCTTCCTCTCCTCCTTGGGAAAGCTTGCGAGCTTGTCCTCCTCCTTCGTCTTGGCTTCTAACCTCTTCTTCTATCCGCAAGTACCACCTCACCTGTATCCTTCTTCTAATGAATGAAAGCAAGTTTAGGTTTTTATTATATAAGTTTGGTTTTGAAGATTAAAAGTGTTGTTTGTAAGGTGTCTTGTTTGAGTCATTTGTAACTGTCCAAATTGTAATAATCTTTAATCTTATAAAAAGTTTGTTTTTGTCTAATTTGTCTAGTTTTTGTGAGTTCTTGTAATCTTCTAGATCCTAGAAAGAGTCTTCTTTTTTTGATAAAAAATTTATCTGGTCCCTTCCCAAATTTTTGCTTGCATCATTTTGGTATCAGAGCAAGTTAGGAAGTCCTAGGTTTATGAGTCGATCTTTCGTATGTGTCTTGATGTCATGTAAGTTTTGTTTGTGAGTTCTAGTGAGTCTTGGTAAGTCATAGTAGTTATTGTGTGAGTCTAGGTTTCTTTAGGTTGAGTCGTTCTTTCTTTGAGTCAAAGTTTATTGTTGAGTCTTTTTTTTAGAAAAAAGGAAAAAGACAAAAAGATTGATTCAATCAAAGAAGAAAGCAATCCAGAAAATCTTGAAGTCCCTCTTCCGATGGACAGATGGATTCCAACTGAAGGAGATTCAACAGATCCACTTCAAGACAGATTATACAAACTTCAATATCACATGTTCTTATGTGATGAGAAATACGAGAAAAGGAAGAAGTATCTTCAAAAACAGTTCGAGAAAGAGCAAAAAGAAATTTTGAAGAAATTTGAAGCAAAAATTCAAGAACTTGATGCACCTTCTTTACCTCCTCGGAAGAAAGCTAAAGCCAACTCATCGGGAGATGAGTTTTTCAAGTAGGGGATTCTGATATAGGTTGGGGGGGGGTCAAATCAAATCCAAAAATTTGATTTTTGACTTCTCTAGCTCATTAATGTCAAGTGGGAGGTTAGCTCATTATGAGCTATTTTTAGTTCATTTATTAAACTAAAAACTAGCTCATTATTACTTAGGACTTGTCTTTTCTCCTCCCCCCCCCCTTTTTTCTTTTCATTTCCTTGTGCTTGTTATTTTCCCGTGCAACGCCCCTTGGATTTTCGGGTATGGCTATTTGTTTTCTGTTCCAAGAGAAGTGTTATGGAGAGTTCTTGAAAAGAAAGGAGTTAATAATGCTTATATTCAAATCATTAAAGATATGTATGTAGGAGCTATTACTTGTGTTCAAACACAAGGTGGATTGACCAAGTATTTTCCTATTTCGGTTGGGTTACATCAAGGATCAGCCTTAAGCCCATATCTTTTTGCTTTAGTCTTGGATGTTCTCACTAGACATTTGCAAGATGATGTACCTTGGTGTATGCTTTTTGCTGATGATATTCTTCTTGTTGATAAGATTAGAGAGGGAGTTGAAGGTAAACTTGAATTATGGAGGTCAACCTTAGAGTCTAAAGGTTTTCGCTTGAGTGGATCTAAAACGGAATATATGGAGTGTAATTTTAGCAGTAATAGTCCTAGTGAGGGGATTGTGACTTTGGGCGATCAAGTCATTAATAAGAGTACACGTTTTAGATATCTTGGATCTATTGTTCAGAGTGATGGTGAAATAGATGGGGATATTATCAACAGAATTCAAGTTGGATGGTTGAAGTGGAGGAATGCATCGGGCTTGTTATGTGATAGAAATGTACCCCTCAAACTTAAGGGAAAATTCTATAAGATGGTAGTGAGGCCTGCAATGCTTTATGGTGCCGAATGTTGGCCATTAAAAGAGAAGCATAATACTAAGTTAAGTGTGGCAGAGATGAGGATGCTCAGGTGGATGAGTGGCTTTACCCTTAGAGATAGGATACGAAATGAGCATATACGTGAAAAGGTTGGAGTAGCTCCAGTAGAAGATAAGATTAGAGAGAGTCGCCTTAGATGGTTTGGTCACATAAAACGGCGGCCTTCCGATGACCCGGTTAGGAGAGTAGAGGTATTAGATTTGACTTATGTTAAGAAAGGTAGGGGTAGACCTAAAAAGACTTGGTTAGAAAATATTAGGAATGACCTTTCTTTATTAGATTTAAACGAGAATTTGACTTTTAATAGGACACAATGGAGAAAAAGGATTCATGTAGCCGACCCCACGTAGTGGGATAAAGGCTTGATGTTGTTGTTGTTGTTGTTGCTTGTTTCCTATGCTGGGCTGCTCGGTTTCACCGTTCCCTGCTTGACTCCCGTGAATTTCCCTTTGGTTTTGCGGCTGGCTCTTCGGTTCCTTGCTGGGCTGCTCGGGTTTTGCGGTTTCCTGCTGGAAACCGTGGGCTTCTTCTCTGTTTTAGCTATGTCGTTTGGGAATAATAAAAAAAAGACTGTTGGCCTTTCATTTCCCTCATTTAATTAGCTTTTAATTAATGTTTTGGGGCTGTTTGTATTCTCTCTTTTAGTCTATAAATAGGAGATGTTTGTGGCTATTTTAAGTAGTGATGATGTGATTTTTGGAAGCCATAACCTGCGGGTTTATTTGAAAAAACTTGCGAGCTTTGTCCAACTTCTCTTCCTCTCCTCCTTGGGAAAGCTTGCGAGCTTGTCCTCCTCCTTCGTCTTGGCTTCTAACCTCTTCTTCTATCCGCAAGTACCACCTCACCTGTATCCTTCTTTTAATAAATGAAAGCAATTTTAGGTTTTTATTATATAAGTTTGGTCTTGAAGATTATAAGTGTTGTTTGTAAGGTGTCTTGTTTGAGTCATTTGTAAGTGTCCAAGTTGTAATAATCTTTTATCTTATAAAAAGTTTGTTTTTGTCTAATTTGTCTAGTTTTTGTGAATTCTTGTAATCTTCTAGATCCTAAAAAGAGTCTTCTTTTTTTGATCAAAAATTTGGGTCCCTTCCCAAAATTTTGCTTGCATCAGCTTGCATTTAAAGAAAGTTGTTGAATTAACTAGTGTCTTATGAATTGTGAATTATTAATTTTGTTTGCATGTATTCATAGTCAATATCACATTAATTGCATTAAAAAAACTCTAAACTTAAACCATCCTGCATAAAATTGCTAAAGCAAAATTTTCTTATTGTTTGGTCTTGCAAAAATAGTAGACACTAATCTATAGTTTTACTTGTGCATTAGACTAACAAAATAAACACAATCATAAAGACAAGGCAATCTCATATGTTACTCATCTTCTTATAATGATTTAACTGTCAGGACCGAGTCCTACCCTTTACAGTCATAAAATTATCAAACAAGCTATAAGCAGGACAAAGTATTCTAAACAACCTGAGAAAAAACATATACAGGTTCTTAGCCGTAGATATTAAAAGATATGTGCATACACAGGCGTTTTTGAAATAAAATTAGCACAGCCAATAAATTTAGGGGAAAAGGAGAATCAAAGAGCAGATTAAGGACAATGAACTGGAGATAATTAAAGCAAAAAATAACACTGTTGTGCAGGGAGTAGTACAAATAAATTTGTTGGGCAAAGTAAAAAAACACTAGCAGAGAATTATCTAGTTCAATTAGTTAATAACTTTAGAAAGTTACAGTAAAACGACTCTAACACAATAAAAAATGAAAATTCTTTAGAATAAGCGGTATTGTACATTAGGATGAAACTGATTAATATTTTACTCATTTAAATTTGATGTATTCTAGGCTAAATCATGCTACCTTTCATAATAAAGAAAATAAAAAACAGATCGTTAGAAGCTTTATATATAAATGGAAGTGCAGAACGACAAGAAGATTAAGAATGTTATAAATTTCCAAGTTTTAAGAGCCAAATAAATAGATCTATTGCAGTGATACCCAGGGAAACAGCATGAATTATGTTTTCATGTCCTTACAGAGCATCAGCAGTAAACTTGCTGCAGAAGTTCTTTTCTTTATGTGCTGCTGAACAATTCCATAACGCCTTCAAACATTACGATCAATCAGAACAAGTACTACAGGCATGATCATTCAGTTAAAGATGGTAAATTATAAAGATATAAAATTTTAAGAAAAGGCGTATACCCCACAAATCAAATTCATACTTTGAAAAGAAGTCTTGCGCAAGTTTGATGAGCCGAACCTCTGAATCAGGAAATATTATAAGATATGCATGAGCTGTTTTGGAAAACTCCTCGATTGAAGCCTAAATGCAGGGAATAAAGAAGAAAAAATTAGATATGCCCTTTTAGCGTTCCAGTGAAATGGAAATACAAACAGTCTGTTCATGAATCACCATGTAAGAGTTAAATGGCAAGTTGAGGCAAGTAATTAGAACTGGAGTTTAGGGGATTAAGAACAACCAAATCAGATTCTCATTTATTTTTCAATTTATTTTCCATCATTTAATCCTTTCTTTCTTTGGAACATTTAACTGCTATCTGTGAATTTTGTGGATAGCTGATGGCGGTGGCTCCAATTTCTAACACCAATCATTTTAGGAAGGAATTCAGGAGAAAAATGTTGGAAGCCTGAGACTTGCTGGTAGCTATTTTTGGAAGAAATGTTGAGAGCCTAACTTTGACCTAGCATGGTATCAAGCACATCTTCTTGATTCAAGAAAGAATAATCATCATCAAGTAGGTGTGGGCTCCGAAAATTCGGCCCCGGCCTCCCCGCCGCGCTGATTGTTTTGCTTTTTCTTTTGCAAGGGGAGTTTTAACGGAATTAAGTTCCGGGGTAAATTTTGGAAGGCTGATGGGTTTGTAGATAAGACACTACCAAGAGATTTAGCCCTCATTTTGCGAGGACTTTATGATCTGAGTTTTGGTTTCCTATAGGCGCAAGCCCCTATAGTTAATTACCCCTCTCGATAACGAGAGAGAACTTTCGATTAGGCTAGTCGTCAATCAGATACATAGAGATGCGTGTTATCTGACACATAGTAGCAGTAATGGGCATTGAATTTTGAGAATCTAAAAAGTTTGGGTGTTTGAAAAATTTTATATTTAAAATAGAAATTTCACCATCTTTCACTTAAAGCGGATGGTGGGGGAATGGATGATAGACCCGATCATGATCCCATGATTCCGTCACCCCGGGCCATCGTGGTCCCTGGTCTACTTAGTCATAAGAGGTAGTCGACCCAACCTGACAGAAGGATCCTTGTCGACAGCCATGTGTTGCTTCGTCCAAGGGGAACTTGTAGACCTGGGGTGAATATTTGTCTAAGGGGACAAATTTGAATCCACCTTAGCTGACAAAGGGCTTTGTGCCCTATCGATCATATCCTATTGATTCATATCTCAAGGATTTGATGCCACTAAGGAGCGTATTGCCTCTGGCCATAACTGATATTTCTTGACGCCATTTGACGGCAAAATCACTCGGTTCAGAGGGCCCCGGGTTATAACCGTTTATCCTGCGGAGCCATTTGGTGGTAAAACCGCCGGTTAGAGGACACGTACCACGTCCTTACTGGCAGGAGATTGTTTGAGAATGGATCCTGGTGATATTTTTGACTAGGCATTAACTCTATGTGAGATGAAGTTATATTTCAAATTTGTCCGCCTTGGCAAATTGTTGCGGACGATGGATAAATTTTGTTTTGAGTGTTCTAATGATTGGATTTCCATTTTAAATATTTTTTTGGATTTTGAGATTTTTAAAATTTTGAATATTGGAGTGGCATTTTGAGTATTTGGAATGAACCCCTCCGGTTGAGATTTATTGTTCAACACGGCCATAATCGGGGTATGGGGTCATTCAATGACCAAACCTTGTCGACCCTATCACCTTGCCAATAGGGGATCGGGCTTTCGTAGATTTCATGCCTTTATTAGTGAATTCTCTTGATCATAGGCCTTGAAGGCCTAATATGAATGAATTAAAACAAATATACCTGTAACCACAACCGTATATTTGTTTGATAGTTCGAACCTTGTCGACTCCTATTAATCCACATAAAAGGATCGAGTTCAAACTTGAATTCACTTATTAGCCCGCGCAGCATCCCTAGATGTCACGTGTGTACTAATAACACGCTCGTCGGGGCCCATGCGGGTTATGATTGTATTTACCCATTTAGTGTACCTATGTGTATACAATTTATGGTGCACGTGCAGGAGTATTTTGAAATAATTGTAGTTGTGCAAGTAATCGCCATTTAAGTACACAACATTTCATTTGAGAGCTTATACACGCCTTCTGTCCACTAATACGGGTGTTGCGGATCCGGTGGCGATGTGTTGTAGATTGTAGACGCCTTCTGTCTGCTTGCATAAGTGTTGTAGATCCGGTGGCGTTATGATCTTGATGTTGACTCCCCCTTTCTCATTCACCGGGGAGGGCTTCTTCTAGACTTTGAAATCCGCTACTTTGCAAAGATCTCCTTTTGAGATTATCAATGTAGTGGACTTATTGTTTCTGGTATTTATAGATGCAAGGACTATTTTCATCTTAAGTACAGGGTCAAGAAGAAATTTTGGAACACCAGGAAGTTTGGTTCGAATTTGCTCAAACATCTCTTCCATTCCGCCAGGGGGTGTCCTTCTTCATACATCGGGTTGCCCTTGTACCCGACGTACTTATAGATTTTAATCACCGTTGTCATAGGTGATGTTTGTACGTGTTCCCACAGTATTCGTTGTACCTACGATATCCACTGTTGTTATCCACGAGTATTCATTTGCAGAGAATCGTTGTATCCACTACGACCTCCTGGAAGTGTTTGTAGAAGAACCATTAGCGCCTACATCATATCCACCTTTCACCAATCTCAGGTGATAGTTTTGATGTATTTGTTTGTAGGGACGGGTCTTTGATTGTTACATATAGGTAATACTCGTACACCTTCCAATTGTCAGTCGTTGTTTACAAGTATAGTGCATTGACTTTGTAGTGACTATTGTATCTACCACGACCCCTTGGAAATATTCATAGGAGAATCGTTGTCCTTGCATCACATCCATCTTTCACCAGTCTTAGGTGGGTTTGATTATCGCGCTTGTTTGCAAAGACGGGTCTTCCACTCTCAAATGATAGTTTTGCCTTCTTCAATCAACAGGCATTTATTGTTGGTGTTGTCATAGTCTCCTTACATATGCTTGTAAGATAGCCACCATATCTGTAACGCATTTGCATTAGCACTTCTTGATATGATAGGAAGATTGATTTGCATGCCATTTATGTTTAAAGACCTTCTAGCACTAGTCCTTTGCTTGTATCAAACGTTTATATTCATTTGAAAACTTGGGATTTTTACATAGCATTAAGGTCCAATTCCTTGCAGTACGTATTGAGTTTAAGTGTAGCTAGAAGTTCTCTGTATTTGTCTCTTTTGAATTCAAGTCCAAGCTCAAGTGCACAAGTTTAAGTGCTTGTTTAGAGTCTTCTGAAATCCTTGCAAGTTCAATTATATGCTCAAGATGATTTGAATTCAGCTCCAATTTGATTTCATTTCATTTGGGTTAGAGTCTGAGTTCATTTGAGTTTGAGTCAGGTCCTTGTTATCACTTTGATTCCAAGTTCTTAATGTGTTGTTATTTTCTATTGTACTATGATAATTATATCCGTGATTTTCGTTTTAGTTCTCTAACTTGTGGCCGTGATTATTGTTTATGTCCTGTAACAGTGTCATCATTATTCATGTTCAGTTTTAATTACTAAAATATTATTTCGGGGAATTATGTATTTTCAGCGTGTCTTATGTATGTTATGTTTTTCTCCTCAGTAAAACTTATACTGAAACCTATTAAAATTGGACTTCGTAAGCTTTGGTAAAGCTTATTTGTATGGCTGGGGAGCCAAGCGTGACCAGTTGGGAGCTGGTTAACTGTCTTGATGATGATATTGGTTTGGTTCTAAAGCATGAAAAGAACTGCTTATAGATATTGGAGTTTCCTAGTTCGGAACGTGAGTTAGTGGAATCTTAAAAAAAGGTTTGGGAGTGGATGAAAGCAAGGTTAGCTCTAGCCACAATGAATTTATTAAGTACTGTCTTTTCTTTATGCCTGTTTTGATTTGTGCTCAGCAACATAATCATTCTCTTTAAACGGCTACTTAAAAAGTGCAGAAAAGATAAATCTAAGTATCTGAGACACACAGTATGTGCTAAACATAACTCAATTTCTTAGATCTTTAATCAAAATCAAAGCTTACTCTTGTTACAAGAGAATTGATCAACCTTAAATTTATTAAAATACATTTCCGTTTTGAGTTATCTACTTGTCAAGACATGTTTATAACATTCTTTATTTTAATTAAGTCATTGATTTCCATCATCAAAACATCGTTTATTGTATTCTAATTTCTGTCATTGATTCTAAGTATTCAACATCGACCTGCCTATAAGGGCCAACACTGGCAATTTTGGTTTCACTTTGCAAAAAGTAGAGTTGGTACAGTTTTTACTCCAGTCAGAGTGAACCAATTCTATCCAAGCTATAATTATCAAAGATACACCATGAACAAGTCACTTAAGTTATTTATTTAATAGCACAAAAGCGTGTAATGTTCCATTTAGATCACTTCGTGAGTTGCTGACCAAGATATTCAAAGTTATAGTGAAATAAAAAACCCATTTGATAAGAAACTAATAGGAAACACTTGAAGATTTCAAATAAATCATATCAAGCTCCGGAAAACAGCGAGAAATTTCCACCAATCCAGCGGAAATCAGAAAAAAAAACAGGAATTTTATTGCAAGAACACAAACTAACGGAAGAAAATAGCAAGATACAAATTGATCATCTATTCGAGAGGAGGATCTATCTCTCCCAAATCTTTAGATGCCACTAGAGTCCCAAAATCTAAGAGATCTCAAATTTCAGCTAAATTCAACATGCCCTAACCCTTGGAAAACAAACTATTTATTGCATGAAATTCAAAAGGAAATCCCTAAACAACCCCAATTTTGAAATTTCCCTCCCAATTCCCTTTAAAAACCGTCCAAAATAGCTCCTTGAAGAGTTGGGCGGCCGGCTCCTGCGTACAGGAGGTGGAGAATCTTCCGCCTATTTCCAGTAAGTCAGTCCCATATGGACTGGCTGAACCGATTTAACAATACTCTCCTCTCAAAGGTCCACCTTGTCCGCAAGGTGGAAAGACAACACCTTCCTCCATTCCCTCATCATCACAAATGGAAAAGAGTTCGGTCATTACACCTATGCACTTAAGTATACTTCTTGTCACATCTGAAACAGAGCCCATTCACCCTCTTCTCCTGCAATTCCGTTTCTGTGGGGTTCTTGATGTTGTCCCCTGGTCTTCCTCCTGCAGTCTTATCCTTTGAAGTCCCCCGAAGAATATCTGGTGTTGGCTCCTTGGATGCCAATAAGTTGGTGGTCATCATGTATGAGCTAGCTCTATGGCCTCTCCCAAGTCACAAGGCCTCATCACTCTAAATGCTGTCTGGATCTCTAGTGTCAATCCCTTTATAAAATTTTCCTCTAGCACTGTCTCAGGAAGGCGATCCAATCGACTAGCAAGGTGCTCAAATCTCTCGGTATTCCATCACTAAATCATCATGTGTCAAGGCAAAGAACTGCTAATAGAAGTCTCCTCTCCTGCCAGTTTGAAAATGTTCTACCACTACCAAACAATCATTGAACTCCCTCCAACTCTGTATGGGTCATCGCATGTCCCTCCACTGGTACCAAGCCAAAGCCTTCCCTTCCAAACATAGGCCAGCTGTCGTCAGTCTCTCCTCTTCCGTCAACCAGTTGACAGTAAAGTACCTTTCCACCCTGTACATCCAGCCATGTGCATCCTCTCCCTCAAAAATAGGCATCTTCAGTTTCCTCACTCTCAGATCTCCTCCTTCAACTCTGTTTTCTCCAAAATTTCTCATTCCTAAAGGGGTGGTTCCCCCAATTGTGCCAATAATCTCTCCTCCACTCGCACCCAAACCTTTCACCACAAGTGCACCTTCTCCCTTCAAATTCAACACCCCTTCGAACATATTCAACCCTTCCTTTCAAATTCGACACCTCTTCGATCATAATCAAGTCCTCGCCTTTCAAATTCAACATCCCTCCACTCATGCCCAACCTCCTCACGCCTCTCCACTACCCTTTATCCGACTCCTCCCTAGGAAGCCTTAGGGGAGGCATTTTTTCTCTTCCCACCAAAATCTCCACCTCTTGATCTTTCCTTCGTCTGATTGGCTTATGATTTTTCCTACTTCCTTGACTGTCAGCGCTTTCCCTCAACTCCGATAGCAATATTTTGGTTTGGCCCTCAAACACTTTCTACAACATCTCCTCCATGATGGAAAATTTCGAATCGAACTTATCATGGATGGCTAAAATATCTTTTTTTATATCTGAAACTTGAGTTGGAGATCTGAAATTTCATATTTTAGTTGTCCGATCTCCCCTTCCAATACTTCCACCTTTCTTCCAGCCATGGGAACCAAGATTTAGGCTCCAATAGCAAAGATCAACAAGCTTGCGCGAATCTGGCCTCCCAAACAGCAAAATTGGAGAGAAAAATGCAGCAGAAATCAGCGATGAAGGCTTCTATTTCAGCCCAAGAAATTGCTCTAATATCAATTTGATACGAAACACTTGAAAATTTCAAGTAAATCATATCAACCTCAGGAAAATAGTGATAAATTTTCACTAATCCAACGGAAAATCAAAGAAAAACAGGAATTTTATTGCAAGAACGCAAACTAACGGAAGAAAATAGCAAGATACAAATTGATCCTCTATTCGAGAGGAGGATCTATCTCTCCCAATTCTCTGGACGCCGCTAGAGCCCAAAAACCAAAGAGATCTCAAATTTCAGTTGAATTCAAGATG
>NW_021319663.1:74177-149723 GCF_001605985.2 Dendrobium catenatum | reverse complement strand
CAAAAATTTCAAACCTCAAAAATCTGGTCAAAGTCAGGTTCAACCATTTTTGTCAAACTCTTAGGGTCAAAAACCGGGTTAAAACTTTCTAAAAATCATACTTTTGATTAGAAAACTCCAAATTGAATGTACCACCTGTCTAACAACTCATAATTAGTCTAGTAGATTTTATTAAAAATCTGAAACCCCTTAATATTAACTATAACTTAAAAGCAATTCTGACCCCTTAGTTAACACATTCCGATAACTCAAAAATTTCATTAACTCTCCCACATTTCCAGAATTTTCTTAATCAGGATAATAAAATTTCTCAACCCAAACATTAAAATCAGTAACCAACTCCCATTTAATATCAATCCACTCCTTTAATTCCAAACCAATTTAAATAACTTAATCAACCCCCGATTGCTACTGGTAACCCAGCCTACTAGGCATTAGCTTTAGCCCCAAGGAAGTGAAATAAACGTCACGGCCTCAGTGTGAAACAAAGGTAGTAATCAATTAACTTTTAAAATATGTTTAATTAAATTCTTAACTTTATTAATACCTTAAATTTTAATCTAAATCCCCTTTTAAGCCTTAACAAACCCAGACTTTTAGACAACTTCAACTAATATCCACTTAGGACCTAACCTCAGCCACATGACCTTTCTCACACACTTTTAATGAGTGCTAGGTACACCAACTCTAGATCTAGGTTAGCCGGTGTTTACTTTAATGCTGTGTGCGAATTTCATAGTTTTCACTACATGTATTGTGAATGAAAATTGCTTGCTTGTCTGCTTTACTTTTTTCTGTACTCTGTGGATCGATGATGTGTTTGGCGACTAGATTTACCCTTAGGTTAGGTACGATCTGATGTTGAGTACAGTTTTCTGGCAGGTGGCCACGCTCGATGCAGGGCAATATAAAAAGGGGCAAATAAAAAAAATGCATAAATATTATAAACTTCTTGCACATGTGCTTCAGTGCTAAAGCCCCAAATCATAAAAGAGCGTGGCCGGTGTGTTTATTTCTTTTTTTGCTCATATACAACTGCTTGGAATAACTGCTTTTTATATATTAATTTCTTAGATAACCCTGTAGGTGATTAGATTTTATTTTGATATCAATATATTTGGTAAGTGTCAAAGTGTTGGTGAAAGTTGATTTTGAGTTGATACATAGATCTTAAAGCTTGAGATTCCCAAGAGGAAAGGATACCCCTTTAGGAACATCCTTTTCATTTGGAAATCCAATATTTGGATCATACCTCCTCTTACAAAGAGAAAGAGCGGCCTTCCCCCTTAGAGGAAGTGTCCCTCTTTCACATTTGGGTAATCCACTACGAAGATTCAAGGAAGATTGAAAAAGGAGTCCAAAAGAGAACGAGATTCAAGATTTGAGGATTTGAAGATTGAGAGTTAATCCCACTCAAAATCAACTTGCGTCGTTATAGTCTTGAAATCCCGTTGTTGTCAGTGGTGCACCTGCCACTTTACTTTCTTGCAAAAACTTCTTGGTTGGTAATAAGCCAAGCAATTCTGGCTCTATTGGACATTTATTAATTAATTTTAATTGATGTGATGATTTGATTGCCTTTAGCGAGTACTTTGCTTTTACTAGATTTGTTTGGCGATTGTATGTGCTGCTTTTTATTTTCGCCTGGATACGTGAGACTCGTGAGGTGTGAAAAGTTTTCACTTCATAACCTAAATGTCTAAAATTTTAGCTGAGTCTAATAAATAGAAAGATAACGAATCTAGGGAATAATTAGCCGGGGATCGACCCCGGGTCGCATGCATATTTCTGCCTTTCTCTTTCCTTATTTTAGACCCTTCCCCGCCTGCGGGTACAGTCGGATAGTCTGACCTATGAGACGAGGGCCGGACCTGGGGAAGTCCAGTCTTCGTAAAAAATTATTTATAAGCCTATGTTTTAAATAAATTTTCAAGCATGGACTTGATTGGAAGTTTTTAACTAGCATGCATTGCATTAGATTACAAACTTAAAGAGTCAAAAATTTTTAATCCTGCATCAGTTAGCATTTTAGCACCCAACATAAGTTGAAGGGGCCAATTAGGAAAATCTCTAGATGTCGGCCCCAACTCTCAAAACTTTAATTCAACGTCCCTACCACTCTTTATAAAAGACCGACTCATCTCTGTTAAATTCGACTAGGTGGTAGCTGGCTCCCCAATCCAGGCCGGGGTAAAGTGTCAGACCTTCACTGCATTAGTTAGGACGGACAACTGTGATCCAGTGTCCAAAATTAGATTTAAGGAGTATCCAGAAACGCAGATCTTTGATTATAAGACCCCAAATTTCGAGAATGTAATCCAAATTTCTAATAAAATGCTCACTCTAATTTAAAATTCCTTTTCAGTCCTAAAACATAAAGCCCACATTAGATTAAGTTAGGAGCACTTCCAGATAGTTCTGGAATCTCAAAGTGTCCCCTACCTCTCTTCCTTTGAATCTGTTAATAACTGCTCAAGCTTGATCCTTCCCTTTTGATTTTCAATAATTTCTATTTCATGCTTTATATCACTTAGAAAATCTAAACAAAATTTCATTCTTATTCTAATCGAGAGTTGTTCGTAGGGGACTTTGTCTCCTACGATATAATTAACTACGAGGGCTTGCGCTCGTAGAGGTTTGGAACCCCACAACCTGAATTTTAAAATTGATTTTAAAACTTCACTAGATTTCTTTGGGAAAAAGTTAAAGAATGATCGTCGTCGTTGCATTAGAAATAATTATCGTAGAATGGTGTCATTTCCTCTTTGGAGATTACATCCTTCTCGATAAGGCTTTGGATGATGAATGCGACGATCATACTTCTTGAATATTATAATTGGGTATTTAGCTGAACTTACTTGTTCCTTTCGGGGCCATATGAAGTTCTTTTAGGACCGATCATAATATTCAAGATGAGTTATATAATTTCTAGTCTAAACACCTTATGAAAGTTTATCTTTGTCCCCCGGGGTGATATACTCTTTCTAATGAGTTTAATTCGACCTTAGAATTAGAGCTTAACCTTAATCTTAAAATCCCAAAGAAAACTAATATTTTTAAAATATGTTTTCAAAATTCCACCAACAATAGGCCGAGAAGATCTTATGGGAGGCTCTTTGAGGGGGAGACTCTTCTACATCCGTGTCTTCTAAGGTACTATGCCTTCTCTAGGAGGGAGAAAAATGAGAAGGTACACTACCGTCGCCTGGAGGGTGACAAAGTGCTTGGCACTCCGCCACGTCAGGTTAGTGAAAGTGAGTCTTGTAAGGTCTTTCCGCCTTGCCTAGGGGGGAAAAGGAGAACTATAGTTTTGTAGTGAAATTCCCATAGTGGAGGACTCCGGGGAGTGGACGTAGGTCAAGTGGCCGAACCACTGTAAAATCTCTGGTGTGATTTTTTTTTACCTCTTTTATTTTCATTTGCATTTTATTTTCATTATATTTGCTTGGTGATAATTGTGGTAAAAATCATTGTTGCAAATTATGTTCAAGTAGTTCCTTCTGCATTAAATTTATATGGTTAAAAATTAAAAACAAAAAAATTATTAGAACTCCTGTTTAGGATTTTTTATTGAAACAATTTTCACAATTCACCCCCCCCCCCCCCTTGGTGCATCTAGTAATTTCAATTTGTATCAGAGCGGGGTTTCAAAAATAGTGTTTTAGAAAACCTTGAAAATCGGTCATGTCTCATTTTGGTAATCATAATACTGCGGAGGGTTACTCAATAACTCATCCACCTCTTTATGATAATATCCCATTTGATTTCTAGAAAATTAGAATGTTTACTTATTTTACATTCTATTAATTATCGCATTTGGATGTTAGTTAATGATGGTTACGCTGCACTATTTAAACTTGTGAATGGAGTGAAAACTTATGTACCTTTTAATGAATGGAGCAATGAGGATAGGGAGTTAGCTCAATTGAATGCGAAGTGCTTAAACTATTTCTTTTATGCTTTAAAATTTGAGGACTATCTGAGAGTTTCTACCTGTGCTACTGGTAAGGAGATTTGGGATAGACTGTGCATCACGTACGAAGGAACTAGTGAAGTTAAACAGTCTAGGCTTAACATTCTATTGCATGATTATGAACTCTTCCATATGAAACCTAGCAAAATAATATCTGACATGTATACTAGGTTCACCCAAATTGTAACATCCTTGCATGCATTAGGTAGAGAAATTTCAAATTTTGAGAAAGTTAACAAGATACTTAGATGCTTACCTAGTTCCTATGATGCTAAAATTACTGACATCACTAAATCTAAAGACCTAAATATTTATTCTATTGATAATTTGTCTGGGTCACTCATTGCATACGAGCAAGGATTGAGTCAAAGGCAAAGTGAAGTAGGTGAAAAGAAGGAGTGGACAATGGCATTGAAAGTAAACAATTCAGAAAGTGAAACCTCTATAGGGGAGGAAGAAGATGATATATCCTTGATGACCCGACAGTTCAAGAACATTCTGAAAAGAAAACAAAGGCGTCATCAAAATAATTGGAATAAAGGTAAAAGCTTAAGGTTTACTAAAGTTTCATCTGATACAATGTATTTTGAGTGCATGAAACCAGGTCACCTTTGTGCTGATTGCCCCAACCTAAAGAGCCAACCAGCTAAGGAAAAAGGCGAGGACAAAGCCAAGTACAAGAAAGGGAAGATGAAGACACAAAAAGCATTTTGGGCTTACTCTGCCTCAGAATAATCAGCAAGGAAGAAGAGAAGGAGGTAACAAATTTATGTCTAATGGCTAATGATAATCTTGATCAATCAGATCAAGACAAGGTATGTCAACTTTCATATGAAGATTTACTACTTATTTCTGAAAAAATTCATGACTCGTATAGGATATTGAAAAAGATGCATGCTAGTCTTAATATTGATTTTAGTACTTTATAAACTAAGCATGTTAACTTAGTTAAAGAACATTCTGATTTAGATAGAGATCACATGTCTCTGCTTGATGAGTATGATGCATTAATTAAGAAGCATATTGAATTAATAAAAGCATATGAATCCTTGAAAATAATGCATGTTGAATTAGAAGAGGCTTTTGATAGAATACACAAACTTGCATTGAAGGCAGATCACAGTGAACATCTATTAAAATTGAAAGTTAACAGATTGACATATCAAAACAACACATTTAAAGAAAAAATCAAAGAAATATAAAAGGAAAAGGAATCACTCATATTAGCTCAATCTAGCAAACCCCCAGCACTACATGCATCACAAAACTTTAGGAAGAGGCATCACCACTCATATAGGTTAGTAAACCCATTTCCCGGTGTTAGGTGCTTCTCTTGTGGCATGCTAGGTCACATAGCCTGCACATGCATGATTCATCGTAGGACACACTTAGTATAGAGACCTAAATTGCATCCATCACACCATAGCATGCATACATCTCATTCATGCAAGCATAAGGAGAAACCCAAACTTACTTGGGTTCCTAAATCTAACCCAAACTCACTAAAATTGTAGGGATGCTCTCACAAAAGACCTAGTGAGAGCATATAGTACCTGGACAGTGGATGCTCGCGACATATGATTGTAGATATGAAGAACTTCATTTTACTGGAAACTAGGATCGGAGGAAAAGTGACATTAGGAGACAACACCACCAGGAAAGTAGTGGGCTCAGGTATTATTGGTAATGCTAAGAATTTTTTAATTTAAAATGTTTTATTAGTTGATGGTTTGAAGCATAACTTACTTAGTATTAGTCAATTATGTGATAAAAGTTTTGACATAAAATTTCTCTCTGATAAATGCCTGATTAGTTTAAATGATAAACTTATGTTTGAAGGAAAATAAATGAACAATCTTTACATGTTAGACCTTGATTGCATTGATAGTCAAATTCATTTTGCTTAAAAATAATTATAGATGACTCATGGCTATGGCATAAGAGATTATGTCATGCTAGTATAAAAATACTTAAAAATGTTACTCATAAAAACCTAGTTAGAGGCGTACCTAAGTTAGACTTCACTAAGGATCATCTATGTGATGCTTACCAACTAGGAAAACAAATCAAATCATCCTTTCATTCAATCAAAGATGTGATCACCTCTAGGCCATTAGAAATTCTTCACATGGACTTATTTGGACCCATTAGCACAGCTAGCCTAGGAGGGGAAAATTATGGATTTGTGATTACAGACGACTTCACTAGATTCACTTGGGTAAGATTCCTAGCACATAAGAATGATTCATTTGAGGAATTTAAGGTATTCTCCACTTGGATTCAACAAAAATTAGGATATAAAATCTCAACAATCCATAACGATCATGGTGGAGAGTTTCAAAATGAAAGATTTGAATCATTTTGTCAATAGATAAGAATATAACATAATTTCTCAGCCCCTAGGAATCTATTGCAAAATGGAATAGCATAAAGAAAGAATAGAACCTTGGTAGAAGCTGCTAGGGCAATGTTAGCTGAGTACACCCTTCATAGATATTTTTGGGCAAAAGCAGTAAACACGACGTATTATGTCTTAAATAGGGTGAACATTAGATCAAAGCTAAATAAAAATCTTTATGAACTCCTTAAGGGTTTGGACACTAAATCTTTCACACTTATATGTCTTTGGGTGCAAGTATTTTATCTTAATCAATGGCAAACTTCCCTTAGGAAAATTTGATCCCAAGTCTGATGAGGGTGTCTTCTTAGGTTATTCATTTGTAGGTAAGGGCTATAGAATCTTTAATAAGAGAACCCTTGTAGTAGAAGAGCCCACACATGTAGTATTTGATGAATCAGATAAGCCCTCTAAATCTAAAATTGAAGAAGATTAAATAAAGGCAATTTAAGAAGTATAGACTATAACCTTAGGAGAAAGGGTAGAACCTCAGGAAGATTGGCCTAGAGAATGGCGATGTTCTTCTAGTCATCCTAAAGAGTTAATTTTAGAAGACCCTTCAGAAGGTGTAAGAACTAGGCATGGACTTAAGAAGGAGGTTAGTCATTCATCATTCATCTCTATGATAGAACCCACAAGTATAAATTAAGTTTTAGGAGATGAATTCTTGATCCTAGCAATGCAAGAAGAACTGAATCAATTTACCAGAAATGATGTTTGGGAGTTAGTCAAAAGACCTAAAGAATAGAGAGTAGTTGGAATAAAATGGGTCTTTAAAAATAAGGTGAATGACTCAGGAACCATAATAAGAAATAAAGTCAGACTAGTAGCTATGGGGTACAACCAAATTGAAGGAATGGACTTTGAAGAAACCTTTGCCCAGTTGCTAGACAAGAAGACATAAGAGTGCTCTTAGCTTTTACTTGCTTCAAGAACTTCAAACTATATCAAATTGATATAAAGATTGATTTTCTGAATAGGGTAATCAAGGAGGATGTCTATGTTGAGCATCCCCCCCCCCCGGATTTGAAAGTTCATAATTTCCAAAACATGTATTAAAATTAAAAAAAGGCATTTTATGGATTAAAGCAAGCACCTAGAGCCTGGTATGAAAGACTTAGATCATTCTTATTAGATAGAAGATTTGTAAAGGGTAGTGTGGACACTACACTCTTCTTACAAAAGGTTAAAGATGAAATTCTCATTGTTCAGATCTACTTGGATGACATCTTATTTGGATCTTCTGATAAAAATTTGTGTGATGAATTCTCAAAAATAATGAGTAATGAGTTTGAAATGAGCATGATGGGAGAACTAAACTACTTTCTTGGCTTTAGTGTAAAATAAATGGATAACATAACATTTCTTAGCCAAATAATGTACATTAAGTATATTCTGAAAAAATATTAAATGGGTAGTGCTAAACCCATGAACACTCCAATGAGCCAACAATTCAATTAGACAAAGATCCGAATGGAAAATCAGTAGACCAAAAAAAGTATAGAGGAATGATCAGATCTCTTCTTCACCTGACTACCAGTAGACCAGACATAATGTTTAGTGTGTGTCTTTATGCCAGTTTTCAAGCTGATCCTAAAGAATCTCACTTAAATGTGGTCAAGAGAATTCTTAGATATCTACTAGGCACCCCGAACTTAGGAATTTGGTATCCCAAACATAGCACTTCCTTTGAAATCTTAGGCTACTCAGATTCTGATTTTACAGGATATAAGGTAGATAGAAAAAGCACCTCTGGTACCTACTAATTCATAGGACAATCTTTAGTTTCTTGGTCCAGTAGGAAGTAAAATTTTGTAGCCCTCTCTACAGCCGAGGCAGAATATATTGTAGTAGAAAGATGTGTTGCACAAGTACTATGGTTAAAGCAACAAATTCTTGATTTTGGATTACTTGTAGGAACCATCTCAATCATTTGCAACAACATAAGTGTAATTTGCATCTCTAAAAATCCAATTCAACACTCTCGAATAAAATATATAGATATTAGACAGCATTTCATAAGAGATCATATTACTAAAAAGAGATATAGAATTGCATCACATCACTATTGGAGATCAATTGGCAGACATCTTCACAAAACCACTAGCATTTGACACTTTTAGCCCTTTGAGGACGAGATTAGGTGTCATAGACAATAATGCATAAAACAAAAAAAAATAAAAAAATAAAAAAATCTTCTAAGGTTGTTCCTGATCATCACACACTCACTACACCAAACTCGACATTTTACAGTTTCCATATCATACTATATGATTTACTATCGTACTATACAATATATCTAATCACACAACACAACCCAGACATAAATTATGTCTCATTTAACTAATGACTTTGACTAGAGTGCTGCGAACTTAGTTCTTAAGAATATCGCCTTCTACCAACACCAACCAGTCATTTAATCCCTCAATTAAAATGCCAGAATCATTCAACACGTACTTGGAACCTCAGTAGTACCCAAAGCTGGCGATCGTCTTTGCATGACCCCAAGTTTATCCATCACTACCTATCTTATCATGTCCAACACTAAATTTGATGAGGTAGATTTAATTATCGATTACATTCGCAATATGACCTTAATTCGCCTCCCTACCACCCGTAGAAAATAAAACATAGCCCTTGGTCACCTTATCGGGTACATTCTTCAAAATAAATATCAGTTAACCTATCCTGGTGAACCCGATAACCTACCTATTTTCTATATGGATGCCTCCTTCCATATTTTGTTTCATCGAGGGCCAGAGCTGGATGAACCTGACTTTGATGATGAAGAAGGAGAAGCTCCCCAGCATCAGCTCCTACTCGACCACGACGGCATGCAGCACCACGAGCACCTGCACCAGTCTACTCTCATGATGATTTGGTCTAACGCTTGGACCAACTTTAGATCATATTGACACACACATACAAGAACAGCATCAGCAAACATGAGGAAGACAAGCAGTGGTTTGGGGAATGCTACACTTCGATTGATCACTGCTTCGATACAATCCTTTAATATTTCCAACCACACCCACCTCCACCTCCAAGTGATCAAGATCCTTCTTTCTGAGGTGTATCTATTTGTATTATGTTTTTCTTAGGGTTGTTTGTGCCACCTCTTTTTGGTGATGTCAAAAGGGGGAGAAGTCTGTTGTAGTTTGTTATCTTGCTTAGGCTTATGTTTATGTATGTTGCTTATGTTTACTTATGTTTCAATAAAATGCATTTTTCCTTTATTTTTTCCTTTTCTGTCTAATTCGTGATGTTTCTATTAAAAAAAAATCCATTCAAATTTACCTATAACAAACATAATTTGACATCATCAAAAAGGGGGAGATTGTTGCAATCCATGACCCCTAATTTGAGATTTTGATGATGGAAAATAATGTTGTCTGAATTACTATTCATTGAATGTCTTTTATTTCTACTATTATCTGTGAGTACTAAAATTTTAGGGAGATCACAAGTTACTCGGGACAATAAGAAGACTCAAGTTTGGGTATAATAGGAGTGTGAGTTTGTAATATTATAATTTCTTCATTTATTTTATTTTTCTCTTTTCTTGAGTTTGGCCATAAATTGCATGTAAATCTGAGCAACCATGCACACACACAGGGAGAAAGGGTTTTTAAAATGTAGATTTTTTTCGTCTTTGTTGATTGCATTATACGAGTTTATATCGTACTGTACGATCTGATCTGGCTGAAATGTATTTTTGTGAACAGGTCATATTGTACGACTATGATTGTACTGTATGATATGTTACCTATCAAAAACCTTAGCTGCCAGATTTAATTTAAGAAAGTTTTATAACTGTTCATACTATATGAAGAGATTCATATTGTATGATTTATTTTGAATACTTACTTAAATTAACCCATAATTAGTGGAATAAATAAATGATTAATTTTTGATTGGTTATCGTACTATACGAACTAGCTCATACTATACGATGAACCGAGGCTATTTTTTATCGTCCCGGAGTTCATCCTGTACGATCTCTTGATTTTGACTAATCATACGATACGAAGTAGGTCATACTCTACGATGTACAAAGACGAGTTTTTATCATACCGGCTATCATTCTATATGAACAGTAGAGTTTTCCCTATCGTCCTGCTTGAGTTTATATCATATGTACAAACTTATTCAAAGTTTTGACCTGTTCGTAAACCTTCATACTAGGAGAAAGCTTATTTGTACTAATCGTACTGTACGATATGGAATCGTATTGTACGATAATAACAGCTACTTTAAACATTTTCAGGTTTTTGGAGCCCATTTTAATTATCAAAAAGTTATGTTTTTGGTATGTGACTGTAAGAGGGGAATGTGATTAGAGAGGGAATCCTTGGGAGAGAGCTCTTGAGAAGATTTTAAGGTTTGAGAGAGGAAGAAGACGGTGAGCTAGGAGAGGGAGAAGTAGTGTGAGGGAGATCACACGGTTGCTCCGTTCTTGCTGCACTTTGTTCCTCCTGTGGCCCGAGAAGATCTTATGGGAGGCTCTCTGAGGGGGAGACTCTTCTATATTTGTGTCCTCTAAGATACTCTACCTTCTACAGGATGGAGAAAAATGAGAATGTACGTTGTCATCGTCAGGAGGGTGGATAAAGCGCTTGGCACTCCGCCACGTCGGGTTGGTGAAAGTGAGTCTTGTAAGGGCTTCTCCGGCATGCCGAGGGGGCAAAAGGAGAACTATAGTTTTGTAGTGAAATTCTCAAAGTGGAGGACTCCTGGGAGTGGACGTAGGTCAAGTGACCGAACCACAATAAAATCTCTGGTGTGATTTTTCCTTTACCGCTTTTTTTTTCGTTTGCATTTTATTTTCATTATATTTGCTTGGAGATAATTATGGTAAAAATCATTGTTAAAAATTGTGTTCAAGTACTTGCTTCCACATTAAATTTTTATGGTTAAAATTTAAAAATAAAAAAAAATTATTAGAACTCCTGTTTAGGTTTCTTTTTATTGCAACAATTTTTGCAATTCAAAAGAAGATATTCAAAATCATTAATTATATACTCAACAAAAAAAGAACTTTAAATAATTCTTAAAAAGAAAAAGAAATGAAAAATATCAAAATAAAAAGATGAGTACATTCAAAAGTTTGTATAAGTGAAAGCTTAAGATTTAAAATACAATCTTATACGAAAACTATAAAAGATAAGACGAGAAAGCTAATACAAGTGATTGTGAACTAATGAAAGTATAATTTTAACTGCAATCATATCCAATTATTAAAACAATAGTATTCACTTCAACATTCAAAAGTTTATGATTAAATCTATAACCTTTAATTTTAAATTTGGTAAAAATAAGAACGATTAATTAAGTTTAGCTATTGGTATTTTTCAAACTAAAAGTATAATATTGATTCATTTTTACTATTTCTAGAAAGTGATGTAATATCTTATATTTTAGTATTTTTAGATTGTCACTTTTATTTTTGTTAATCGCTTAATTAAAATTATAAACTTTTGTTTGATTGAGGACAAGTAAGAGTTTAAGCTGGGAAGGATTTAATAAGTGTTTATCGTGGTATATTTATATATTAAATTTTCTATAAAAAATGTGTTATTTTAGTTGTGTTTATACAGAAAAATATAGGAAATTAGAAAAATTTTAAGCATCTTACAGTGCCACGGTGTCCGATATAATACCATCGTGACACCATCATTAACATAGCTAGAATGCCTAAATATGGTCATGATGACACCTAATCTCTGTTTGACAGTGTCGCAACATCGGATGAGTCAATGTCGTAAAGCCTAGGCTCTATTTTATAACATCACAACATCGGAGGAGTTAGCACTATAAAGAACTATCTTTATCTATATAGAACCACAGAACTAAATTCCAATCGCACAAAGTCAAGGGGAGTGACACATCATTTTCGGAGTGCTCAACCATCAGCAACACTGTAGCTCTATAGTTATAATAGTTCAGGCCATGATCTACTTGCGAAGTGACTTATCGATTCAATAAACTTCGAGTCCATATCAATAAACATCGCAATGGAGGAAATCCTTCAGAACTATATTGTTAGTTTATTTTATGGGTGACATGATGCAAGCGCCTAAAGCACCATGATGGTAGAATCCTTATTCTATATTTTTTTTATAAATAGTCCACTTTATATCATTAGTAAGAGAGTTTAGTCACTTGTTTAATTTCAGTCTTTATAGTGCTTCTCTAATTTTTCCTTAGGAGCGACAACTAAGAGAATTCAAAGAATTACTAGATACATTCCAATAGAGTATTTGGCTTGTATTTGTGGAAGCAATTTCGCAAGTTCAAGGAGGCGTATAGAGAAGATTAATACTACAAACATATCCAACACTTTCATGAGTCAAACCACTATTAGTTTAACTTAGTCAACTCATTTAGAGAGGTAAAGCCTATAAATATGGTCAACCTTTCATCCAATCCTCTAAACTAATGGGTCAAACCCCTTTGATATTCACCTAATAGTATGCATAGCCTCCCCAAAACTTATCTCAATTAGCTTTGACTGGTTGACTGGTCAAAAAATTAATAAAGCCAAAGAAGTACGTTAAATGGTCAAATTTTCCCATATTTTTTTATATCCCCCAAACCCTCCTACTTAGATGCTTCAAATTAAACTTAGAACCTTTATAAAAGCCCTTAAACCAAGCCATAAGTTTCATTTTAGCCAAATGTGGAAAGGGTGTGGTCCCCTCCCTATATAAACACAACCCCAAGTCACTCTCACCTTTACAACACTTTTCAAGCTTCTTATTATCTGGGATAGGTAAAAGAAATCCAAGAGTCCCCTCTAATCAATCCTAACCATCCAAATAAACCCTAGGGTTCAAAATGAACAAAAGCATATAAAACCATCCTTTCAAGCTCTCTCATTCTCCAAGCCTCCTCCAACCAAAAGGATTTCTTCCTTGGTCTCTACAGAGATCCCTCTATACTTCCAAAGCCTTTTCCCACCATTCCATGGTCTCAAAGCCTTCATTTGAGAGGAAAGAGAGATATATAGAGAGAAGGAGAAAATCTAAAGATATCTTTCAATCCAGTTTAGACAAACTCTTGGAGTATTCTATAAAGTTCAAGAGGACTTCTCCAGTAACACAAAAAGACTAAGATCAAGGAAATCCATCAAATGGTCAGTGAGATATTTCCATTTTAAGTTTAAAATTTATTATTAAATTGTTCTAAGCTTTTAATGCATGGCACCTCCAAATTCTATGCATTAAAATATTAAGATATCTAGAGCTTATGATTCAAATTTCATAAAATTTGAATGGTTGGATTAAAAGTTACAAACATTTAAATTTTAGTTCTTGAAAGTATGAGATGTGCCATGAGGGGGGTGAATTGGATGATTAAAAACTTCTCTAACGAAAAGCAATATCTTTTTATAACTTTATGCATAAGTGATTTTCATTCACAATAAAAAGTTAGATTATTAATTTCACCCACGTAGTTAATCATAATGAATAATAAAGGAAATAACACACCATATTTATAGTGGCTCGGTCAAAAATTGACCTACATCCACTCCTCGGAGGCACCCTCCGAGTATTGCACTAAACCTTTTGTGATTCTCCTTTAGCACCCACAGTTAGGCAGAGAAGCCCTTAGAAAATCATATCCACCTTCCTCGATGCGGCGGAGGAGCTGGGTCCTTTAACACCAAAGAGATCTTCTTCTTCCCATAACTTCCCTCAAGACGAACCTTGAATCCAATGGTACTGAGGTGCAAGCTTGCATGAGCAACTGTGTGAAATCTCCTTCACACTCCTTTGAAATCCCCTCCAAGGATCTTCTCCCTCTCATAAACTCTAACCTTTCCTCTCTCCCTTCCAAGTTCTCTCTTCAAGTTTTCTCTAGAAAAATGAAACTTCAATGGATGCCAAAGACTCTTACAAAGTCTTATGAGAGTGCTTAAATAGAGGGCACAAAAAGCCCTAAAAAACTCAATTCATTCATCGCAATACTGTATTGTACAATGTGCAAAAATTAACATGTTAGTATTGTACGATCACTAGTTAGTACTGTACGAACAATTCAATTTCTTGTTTGTACTATACGATGTCCAGTTAGTAATGTAACTATAGTTCAATGAAAATATAGTACTATCACCAATTAGTACTGTATGAATAATTTAATTTTCCTATTTGTACTGTACGATATTTAGTTATTACTGTATGAATAGTTCAATAAAAATATAGTTAATCCAGGAAAAAGTATGGGATGGCCAAAATTGTCTCCATTAATCATATAATACGACCCAGTTCGTACATTACGATCAAAATATCAAAATTAAGCCATTTTGATGCACTAATCACAGGATTAAATTAGGTAAAATATTAACCATCGTACAATACGATCATGTTCGTATATTATGATTAGAATAACTTTTCAAATTCAACTTTTTGCCTAATTTAATGGAAGGCAAGCTTTCTAATTATAACAGATCATCCAGTACGATGTGGTGATTGTACTATACGATTAGTTATATTTTAAAAATATTTTTTCAGGAAAATAAAATATTTTAATTGATTTTTATTACACCAGATCATACAGTATGATCTAGATCATACAGCATTATTTATAGAAAAATTAAAATATTTTTTTAAAAAAAATTTGCTCCCCACGTGAGTGTGCACGATCATCAATCTAACATACATCATTCTAGGACTTGACTTAAAAAATGAAAATTATAGACTCATTTAATATAACCAATTCTACATAATCTTGAGTCTTGAATCTTCAAAGAACGGTGCATGGTGTACCTGAAATATTAGCAATACAAAAATAAATATACACTACAAACACTAAGAGGAATTAAAGATTAATCAATATTATTTGTTATCATAAAAATCATAAATTTGAAGCCCGAGTTAAAACAGTTCTAATTCAAACTAAATTAGTTTATTTAATTTGAGTCATTCGATCGACTGGTCGAATGGTTTAGATTAAAATAAGCACAAGAAAAGGTCATGGGCCTCAAATGTGCATCATTCAGATCTACTACATGCTGACATGGCTCAATTGTGATGCTCCAATCCCAGTGGCATGATATAATGACTGATTCCATTTCCTGACTTGGATAACTTATGTTAGATCGTGAGACACAAGTCTTGTAAAGTGTCTGATTGCCACAAAAAGGCACACTACCTCTTTCCAATGGTTGGCGACCAAATTTTCTATAAATCATTTTAAAAAATAATTTAAATGATTATAAATTTCAATAAATCACATAAAATATAAATCTCCACCAAATTTAGTGTTTTTGGACTCATTGAAAGGTCTTAAGAACTAGAACTTTATAAAATTAATTTCAACAATTTTTTTCCATTGAAAAGTAGATTTAAATGAAATCAATTTTTTTTAATCTTCTAGTGGTCAAACTGAACACAATTTTAGAGGGTTGATTCTTAAGCATGTTATTCACCTCCTATAATTTTCTGGAGTCATGGTGAGCTGTGTGTTGTCGAGAACTGAATTTCCAAAGTTTTGCGTCCATTTTGGACACTTAACTTTGAAATTCATAACTCTATAAATATGTAATTTTATTTCATTTTTCTTTGGCGTGCTTGTGTTGTTACAAGGGTTAGCCATGCTAAATTTCAAGCCCATTTAAACACTAGTGACACCAAGGAAAAATAATTAAGGATTATGTCTATACAATTTAAAAAATTCCTAAAAATTCTACATAAATCCAATAGGGATGAAACTCAAAACTAGTAAACATAAATACATTATACACCTGATGTTTTAATTTCACCTGATTTGACATCATTTGACCCTGAAATACAATAGAACTAAAATCAGCCCCTATCTTGGGGCTAAAACTTCAAAAAAAACATACTAAATTAAAATTAAGTTTGAAAAAATACAAACTAAGGTTCAAATTGATCATGACTAAATACCCAATCAAAGAAAACAAAAAGCCCTACCAACAACTTTTAGAAATAATAGTAATTTAAAATTTTTGTAAAATCATTAATTAATTAAAATAAATAATTTAAAAACATTGAAAATACCAAATAAATTTTAAACACATGAAAACAACCCTATAGGTCATTCTTAACATGAAAGACTATTTTCCAGTGCATTTTCCGACAGATTTTTGGCGGCTTTCTGGAGGATTTGTTTCCAACAAATTTTCTGGCAAATGTTTCGATGGATTTTAATAATTTTTGAAAAATATAATATATTTTTAAATTCATTTATTAATAATTTTATAGTCTATTTTAATTCATTATAAATTTAATAACTTTTATATAACTTTAAATAATTAAAATTTTGTTGTTAAAGTAACCATTAATTTAATTATTTATTATTAACTTTAACTTATTACTCTATTAATAATTTTGATATTAATATTAATAACTTTAAATTAGTATTCTATTAAGAACTTCAATATGAATATTATTATTAATAACCTTAACTCTTTATTTATAATTTTAACATATTATTTTATTTAAAAAATTAATATTAATAACTTATTTGAATTATTTAATATTTTATTTTTTGTTAAATGTTTTTCTTGGATTAATTCATTTAAATAAAAAATAGTTGTTATTTTAACATATTTACATCAAAGTAGAGTGATTGAAAGTCTTAAAATAAAAAGTCCTAGGCTTAAATCTCCGTGCGGACAAGCAAGGGTGCTGCGCACTGGCGGGCCGGGTTCAAACACACCGCATGTGGCCTGGGCACGGGCTAAGAAAAATAGCGCAGTGGGCTGGGTGCGGATGGACCACGGGCTTAGGAAGCGAGCCCGCACGGGCTGGGCTTAGCCCAGGCAGGCTTGGCATGGATGGGCGCTGACGCATAGTTGGTAAATGTAGCACGCGAGATGGCCCTAGCACAGCTGCGGCCGAGCGGGGGCAGATGGCGTGGCGCCCCTATAGGTTAGGGTGAGAACTTAATTCTAAAAATCATTTTTTACTTATTCTGGTAGATTTTTTCTGCCGAACAACCACCGAAAATGTTTTCCGATGAAATAATTTCGCCGAAAATAATTTCTGATAGTTTTTATTCTATAGAAAAGTTTTCCAATGCTCGATTTATCGTCAACATCATTTTTGTGGGTAATCCACAAAAAAATTTTGAAATCCACCAAAAATATGCTACTTTCCTTAGTGTTATAATACATTACACTACAAAAAGTTAATATTTAGTAAAATCTAATTCATTAAAACACCTAAACTTATAAAGTTTATAACTAACTATAAAAAAGAAATCTAAAATAAAAAAAAAAATTAGTGGAATTTTAATCATTTATGGGTCTAATATTTATAAAAATTTAAAAACTCAAGAAACCAATATAAATTAAAAAGTTAAAAATGGACCCAATATTAAATGCATTAAAATATTCAATAAAAATAAAAATCCAATAAATAATCAAAATTTTAGGGAATCATCAATTTAATTAATTAAACCAAAAAAATAATATTAAAATGAACAATGCACATTCTAGTGATGAAGTTTTTTTGCTGGACTATCTCAAACTATGGGGCTACGTATCCTAAGGAGGCCTTAGTCATAGTGCCTGTTATGACAACAACGTGAATGAATTTGATGGAATGCAAACCATAAATCATAAGCTTCATAAATCAGTAAAAAGTGAAATTAAATTATTAATACAAATATATTAATAAGGTTTAAAAGTTAAACTACCTTGAGCTGCGGGGCTAAGTGTCCTAAGGAGGTCATGTCCTCATACCCGTTGTGATAATACCACAAAATAATTGATGGAAAACCAATAATAAGCTAGTAACTAATACAAAGTTAGTAATAAGATAACCACAAATTTAGATAACTTAACCTAGTAAACTAAATCAAACTTAAACCCAAAGATAATTATTGGATAACCTGAGCTTACGAGGCTATTAAGTTAGCGCCAATAAGGGTAAAATAAATATCATGATTCTTGTGTAAAACAATATAACTAATTATTAATCAACTTATACACATAAAACTAATTTTAAAATTAACATTAAAACACCAAAAAAAAAACTCCCTTCTATTTATAACAAGCTAAAGGAAACCATAAAAAAAACTTTAAATAATAATTAACATAAGATATACCCAAACCATATAGCCTGATACACATACCGTAGATAGTTGTTAAGACAACCAACTCCAGTTTTAGGTCAAGCCATTATTCTTTTATAAATGCTTGTTTGTGTGATATGGATTTTACATAGATTTTTATACATGCTAGTGGTTATGATTTTGATGTGATTATGATGTTTATGATCTAATGTCTCCATTATGATGTTCATGATATGATATATGATGGGTGATATATTTTCCTAGTTAGGGGCGGTATGAATACTAATAGAATTTTTTTCATGTGGACATCCTTATGAGAGGCTATAAAAAATTGGCTAATTAAACTATGATTAACAAAATTTTCTATAGGTGCTAAATTTGCTAAGCCCCCTAAAAATTAAAAGCATGGCTAAGTGAGTGTGTGATGGGGGATATGGAGTGAACTTTTCAAATTGTATAAAAATTTAGAGCTCTATCATCCTTAAATAAGATTAGGTTTTTCTATATAAAAAAAAACCCATTTAATATACGCATGTATACATTCTGAATTGAGTAATAAATTGATAGAGTTGAGTGTCAAAACCATGGGGAAGTATGCTTACTTACAACAAACTATTATAGTTTAATCTAATTATAATAATTATCCTACTTAAATAAAAATAATGTTTATATAGATTTTATCACCAAATAAATAGTAAAAAGATTTAGTATAATATTTAATAAAAGTATTTTGGATTGATGAGTGTAACTTTCATATCTTTCCTAATGAGAAAATTAATTATAGATGTGATTCAAAGCATATGTATATCTAGATCTCTATCTAGCATGTAGAGAGAAAAAAGGATATATGTTGACCTCCTACAGTTATAGTATTTCTTTAAGAACCTAGAAAATTTTACATCCTATGTTTAGGCATGCAAACTTCCTATCTCAATATTTTGGATTGTTTTTGTATTCCTCTGTTGAGGATATAGATCACAATATATTTTAACTACGCATATGGACACTTGTGGACAAAGTTTTTATATATTTTTATTATGGGTTATCCACTGATTTGTAATAGTTTCTACCAGTTAAATATGCATAGCATGACATTATACCGCCCCGAACGATAGACTAATGTTCTGGTATTAATTTAAAAGAGAGAATATAATTTATTTTTCTAATTATATATAGCACATGGAATATACAATCCATCCCAAAGAATGAAGAGCATATTCTCCTATCGTTCTAATTACAAGAATAAATTTTAAAATATTTGGATAATCAAATATAGATAATATTAAATTTACCATGAAAGAAAATAAAAATCCATCTATCTTTTAATTATGAAATTAAATTTAAAATACAGATATAGCTAGTCTATATTCATAGATTTTTCCCCAATCTAAGAAAGAAACAAAATAGGGTTTATTTTATTATGGGTTCTAGACTCCCTATAGGGGAAAGCCCATATAGTTAATAACATTTCTAAAGAGAATACTCTTGATTGAAGTGAATACTAAATAATTCTAAAATTCATAGAAATTTAAAGAAATATTGGGCTATTTTGATTTTTATGCACAGACTTTAGATTATAAATTTCAGACTCAAGTTTGGAATTTAGATTTGAACAACAGTAGGGAAATATGTGGAAGGAGAGGAGTGTAAAAAAACTAGACTTACCACTTTCCTAGAGTGAGCTACAAGCTAACAATCCTAGTCATAATAATTATCGTATGTATGGAAGATTTGGATAAGCTTTATCCTAAGAATCATGGAGTTGTTATAAATTTGAATCAAATGTAATACAACATGCTTACAAAAAAAAACTAATCGTGCAATGCAAATGATGCATTAATAACAAATAATTAAAAGAGATTATTTATTAATTCATAAACTTATAAAGTGAAACCTAGGGTACTGCAGGAAAGTAATGGTGGCTAGGCTCCACCAATAATAAGCATGAATTATAATCCTACCAAATACATATAGAACTAAATATAATTGGTTATGATATTTGAGTTCCAAGTCTTCTATGGATTTCCAAAAGGAACATCCTCTAGAAGAGGATATTATCTTTTGGATCCCCATTTGTATGTATATAAGTAGTTATCTATGACCCTTTTACAACTCATGACTCTATATAACTCGATTTATATACAAAATCTATGAAATTTATATTTATATCTATTTTCTCATATACATCATTCCTAGAAACATTCTACTTTACAAGAACATAAAAGAGCATAATATAAATGTTGCAGGTAGGATTATGCAGTATGAGTAGTTATATATACATAAAAGTAAATGAAAGTAAATTATATGATCCTAAATTCATTTACTCCACTCTCTAGTGCACCAATAGAAAAAGTAAATATGACATTCAGATTTTGTAGAAAGTAAGCAAACACAAATGGGTTCCCTCTAGGTAAAGACAGCCTCAATAGCACTAAACCAATCCACCAGCCTAGCCTAGACTAAAGTTGGTTGTCCTAGCAAACCATCTAAGTGTGTGGAAGAGGTTGTGTGGGTTTGATATATCCTATAAGAATTTAATATTTAAATTACATGTATTTTTAATATTTATTTATTAAATGATAAAAGGGAATTTAATTAAAGTTTAAATGGGATGTATTTGTATTTAATTAGTTTATTTTTAAATGTTTTCAAGTTACTTTTTAGTTTTAAATAATTTTTAAATTAATAACCCCTAAAGTGCAAGGAATTATTAATTTATAAATCCTAAGGATTTTAAACAAAACATCCATCCTCTATTAAAGATAGATGAGCATATGGAAGCCTATAAAAATTTGTTAGAGATAGAGAAGAAACACATAAATCCAATACACATACCCTCCATGTGGAGTCAAGTATAACGTATAGTGTCGGTATATTATTATTTGTTTGAAGATCCCTTCAATCAAAATGGGTTAGTGCCTTCCTAAATTGAGTTGTTCACAAAACATATGGGTCTTTGAGTTATTTAAAATATATTAAAGGCCTTGAAATCAAATGGTAAAATGACCTTCAAGTAGAATTAAGCATAAAGCATAAAGGCCTAAATTCATTTAATCAAAATTAATTATCAAATTTAATTGATTAAAATAAATCCCCATCAATCAAATTATCAAATACATTTAGTTTAAATGAATTGAAACTTAATTAATTTTTTTTTATTTTTATTGAATTATTTATAATTTTAAAGGAGTTATTGAATTTTTTAATATATTTAAATAATTATTAATAAATTAAAATTAATATTTATTTAAAAAATCATTTTAATTTGTATAATTAATCTCTAAATTTCATTTAATTTAGGAATTAATTATTTACAACAATAACAACAACATTAAGCCTTTATCCCACTACGTGGGGTCGGCTACATAAATCCTTTTTCTCCATTCTATCTTGTTAAAATTTAAATTCTTGTTTAAATCTAATAAAGAAAGATCATTTATAATATTTTTTAACCAAGTCTTTTTGGGAAAACTTTACCTTTCTTAACATAAGTCAAATCTAACACCTCTACTTTCTTAACCAGTTCATCGAAATGTTGTCATTTTATGTGACCAAACCATCTAAGGCCACTCTCTCTAATCTTATCTTCCACTGGAGCTACTCCAACCTTTTCACGAAGATGCTCATTTTGAATCCTATCTCTATGGGTAAAGCCACTCATTCAACTAAGCATCCTCATCTCTGCAACATTTAACTTAGTATTATGCTTCTGTTTTAATGATTAACATTTGGCACCATAAAGCATTATAGGTCTCACCACCATGTTATAAATTTTTCCCTTAAGTTTGAGGGAGACTTTTTTATCACACAACAAGCTCAATGCATTCCTCCATTTTAACCATCCAACTTGATTTCTAATGATAATATCCTCATCTATTTCACCATCACTCTTAACAATAGATCTAAGATATCTAAAATGTGTACTTTTATTAATGAATTGATTTCCCAAAGTCGCAATCCCCTCACTAGGTCTATTATTACTAAAATTACACTCCATATTTTTAGTTTTAGATCTACTCAAGTGAAAACCATTAGACTCTAAGGTTGACCTACATAATTCAAGTTTACCTTCAACTCCCTCTATAGTCTCTTCAACTAGAAGAATATCATCAGCAAAAAGTATACACCAAGGTACATCCTCTTACAAATGTCTAATGAGAGCATACATGACTAAGGAAAAATATATGGGCTTAAGGAGTATCGTTGATGTAATCCAACCAAAATAAGAATATATTTGGTCAAACCACGTTGAGTTTGATCACAAGTAATAGCTCATGCATACATATTTTTAATGATTTGAATATAAGCATTATTAACTCCTTTCTTTGTAAGAACTCTCCATAGAACTTCTCTTTGAACTTTATCATATGCTTTCTCTAAATAAAAAAATATCAAATGTCGATGCTTCATATTCTCTCTATTTCTCCATCAAACCTCTCAATAATGTATGGCTTCCATAGTAGATCTACTAGCATGAATTAAACAAATAATTCATTAAATTAATTATTTAATGAAATAAAAATAAATTTTAATTGAAATTTTTATTTAAATCTAAATTATAAATCTCTAGTTTTATTTCATTTTACTTAAATTTATTTTATATTTTTAATTTTATTTTATTTTTAATGGATTTATTTAATTAATATGTAATAAAAGGTAGTTAATTATTAATTAAATTTAAATAAAAATTGTTTTTGGATTTTAACTTTTAATGATTGTAGGTTTGATTTAAAATTGATTGTTGAGGGTTTGGTAATTTTATGAATTGTAGTTGATTTATCGGACTTTGTTAAAATTTAACTCTTAATGAAGGGTTAACTAGTTTCATTATTTGAAGGTCAATTAATATCAAATTAAGGTGGATTCAATCATAGGGTGTATGACACTTAATTTAATATGTTAATGTTCCATCCAAATAGGATAGATGTTTGAATATTAGAATTGCCTAAATTAGCTAGACTTTTCCTTAGATGACACCAAAGTTTGATAGGAATGCAAATCATTATCATTAACCCTCGGGCATACATATAAAAACATCACAATAATCAAGACAAAATAGTGTCTTAATGCTCTATGGAATATCTATAGTGAGTTGTCAAATTCATAGGTCAAATAGTGACCTATGGACTTTAAAATTCAACTATAAGGAATGTGTGCCACAAATTAGATTAAAAGTATTGGAGGATGTAGGGGACATCCTAAAATAAATTTCAATCCAATTTGAGGCCATGATTATACTTTTTTTGAAAGTAATGTGCAAAAATTTATATTCTCTCAAAACATGTATAATTTGACATTAAATTTATAATTGAATAAAAAAAATCATCTAACTGATTATAGAACCCTAGCATGCAATGATTGGGCATGGATTGCATTCATTATGAATTTCCAAAATATAGGTTAAATCATGACCTAGATTTTTATAAATTCATGAACTAGTTACATTTACATGAAAAAGCCTTGGAACATTTAAGGGATGTCAAGGATAGATCCTAGTATACCTCTACCAAAATTTAAATTAAAATAATCTATATATTTTATTTAAATTAAAATAAGTATTATTGTATTACTAAAATAATTACTAATATATTAATCAAATCAAGATAATTTTATTTTTAATATAAAGTTTTTTTTATCCAAAATTCATAGAGTCCAAGAACACCAAAAAGGGATGAGAAAAAAATTTCTACAAATTTTTGAACTTCTTATTCATTTTTTGGATTTATTTGAAAGGTTTTAATACATAGTCAATCGGCAGTGTTGATTGTGTAGGAGATTTCCATGTGGCAGTGAGGGACTAGTCCAGTGGATAGCAGCGATCAAATGATAAGTGTTGCAAATCTATTTTCAAGGAATATAATTTTGATAATAGTAAATACTTCTATTTCAATACGACTACCTTGCCTGCTAACATTTCAGGTCCACAAGATCAAACTGCAATTTGAACCAGCTCAAGATTGGGAAGACTAGGTCTATGTCAGTTTGTAATCTTTTCCTTTTCTTGAGTCAATTGTAAATGATGTGGTTCCTGATGCTAAGTAACCTTGCACACACATACTTGGGGAAATTTTTGACTATTTTAGAGTTTTTTATTCTTGCTCACATCATCCGAGATGATCCATAAATTGGCATGGATGATTAGTTAAAAATAGAAACCCTAATTAGGGCATCCTGGTTAAGGAAGCTGTCATTATGTGTATCATCCTGGACGATATTCATATCGGCCAGGAAGATAGGCTCAAATAAAAAAGAATCAACTGCCAGATCTATTTAGGTAGCTTTTATTTTTGGTCATTATCCAAGACATCATCCTGAACGATGCAACATAATTACGCCTAAATTAATCTGATAATTAAGAAAAGCAATGGCTTGGACGATCACAGGATCTGCTGGGATGATTAGTTCAAAAACCTTAGTTGTTCCTGGACAATCAAACATCGGCCAACTTCTATTTAGAGCGATGCTCTAGATGATATGCACCAAATTTAACTAATGATTTGGGATGATCATGAGATCAGCCTGGACGATCAGGTTATTTTTCCATCGTCCAGACATCCATTCAGGGCAATGTTCTGGATGATATTCAATGACTTGTACTAATAGTATAGGAAGAATCCTATCATCCTTGATGATATGAACAAAAACTTTCTGATCATCCCAAATTGACATGGTTGATTGAGCTTAATTTGTACAGATCGTATAGGATGATATTTATATCATCCTGGATGATAATGTCAGTTTGTTAAAATTAAGAACTATTCCGAAGCTCTTCTATATAAGATCTCTTGTTTCACCCAAGAGGGTATCTTTTGTTGCTATTTTGACCTGAGAGAGCCAAAAGGAGAGGGAGAGCAAGGGGGAGATAGAGAGAGAGAGAAAGAGAGAGAGAGGATCTTGTGAGGGGGAGTATATGAGGGGTTTCACAAAAGTTGCTTCAAGAAAGGATCCATCATCATCTTCTCCAGTCAACATCCCTAGTTCCTTTGGGTTTTAGAGAGGTCTACTTCAGCATCTGATCGAGGTTCTATGCTTGCTTCAGGAGGAAGGAAAAGAAGTTGGGTTCTCTGCCTGCTTCTGGAGGAAGCAAAAGGAGTTGGGTTCTCTGCCTCGCCTAGGTTGGTGGAAAGGATGTTTGTAAAGGCTTATCCACCTTGCTATGGGGTCAAAAGGAGATATATTGCATTTAGTGTAATACTTAGAGTGCGCCTCTGAGGAGTGGATGTATGTTGAGTGGACTGAACCACTATAAATTTTTGTGTTCTTTGTTACTTCTTCCACATTTGATTTCCACACTTTGATTTCTATGGTGAATCTTATTTTTGGTTTAATATTGTGATTTTTTATTAAAATATTTTTTAAAATATCAATTCACCACCCCCACCCCCTCTTGGTTAGCCTTGGGACTAGTTCATTAAGGCTTAACAACCCGGTCGAACTTCCATTAAGTTCACTTAACTAGTGCATCATCAATCCATGTGGTTTGAGATAAACAACCATGATTGAATCTCATGGTTTTGGCTAATCTACACGATTGTTTGAGAAGAAAAAATAATGAGATCTCAACCATCCAAATCAAACATAGTGAATGGATGGTCATGATTTCATCTTCTTGGCGTATCCACCATAAACCCTAAACTTGAATTTAATCTTATACTTTTATATAGAGGATCAAATGGTTTGAAAACTTAGGAAAAGATATTCAAGGGTTGTAGAAAGGGAGTGTTTTTAAGGCCTTTGATGCAAAGCTCATGGAATTATTTGGAAACCTAAGTATAGACCTAGGGTTCAAGATTTACATGCACAATGATGATCTTAGAAGATATATAAAGGCTTGTTTTTCTCATTGAGAGTTATTATATGAGTTTGTAGAAGACCTCAAGGAACGAAGAAGATTGGATGGAGAGTTTAAGTAACCGGGACAAAACTTAGTTCAGCCCTTCATCAGGCTTGTTGATGGCAAGTTCTAAACACCGGGAAAAGCTTAGAGATTAAAGGAGGGACAGTGGGAAGGAAAAATGTAATGTAAGAACTACTAGAGAGAGAGAGAGAGAGAGAGAGAGAGAGTAGAATTATAATTAAACTTTGAAAGTGCATTTTAACTTCTTTTCCCTATTATCGCTTTCAAGATCAATATGGGTATTTAGAATGCATCTGAAGTGTTACTGGGATGGAGGACACCTGTCCCTTGTTATTAGAGCATAGGGAGGAAAGTTGGGCAAAGAGAAAATGTCCTGATGTCATTTTCAGGTTGAGGGGACCACCTGGTATGCTTGGGGTAGAACTAAATGCTGGGTTGGTTTAAGCTGAGGCTAAGGAAAATTTTAGAGTGTGGCCAAGTGGATAGCCAAACCTGGGTTCAACTAGGGAAGTTGGGCTAGGGGTGTTGACCACTAGAGAAGGTTTTGAGTCTTGAGTTGATTGGTTTGACCAATCATCTCCAGTAAGACTACCAAAGTGGTAACTAGGTGATGTCTAGGTGTTAGTTGAATGGACTTCAAGAGGCTTGAATCCATAGGTTTAAAGTATGAGCAACTAAGAGTATATGGGGTAGAGTTTGACTACCCTTAGCTAGTTGACTAGATCAAATCAGTCTATGGATGACCCATAAAAGGCTCAATTGACTTAATCCACTATTGATTAGGTCAAGGTGACAAGTCAGGCTCATTTCATTAGGAGAGATTTCCAAATGAGTTTGATGAATTTTAGAATTAAACTGGAGTTTAATTGGAGGTCACTAAGGTGTTAATGGTTAATTGAGCTAACCCAAACTAGCTCAACATGTAATCTTACTTAATCACTAATTCATGAGGTTAATGAAGTTGGGTTTGATGTATGGGGTTCCTAGTGAGATGATCTAGACATAATATAGGTCATGGGTGTTAGTGCACTGTGCTAGGTCATGCACTGAGTTAGTTGATTATAGCATAAAGTTTTAATTGCTCAAGAAATTATAACTTGATGATTGATTATTTGATTGATGATTGATTGAATGTTTGAATGTATGATTAAATGCTGGATGATTGATAGATAAATAGTTTTTAACTTACTAAATGATTATATGGTTGTAAATTTAGTTGATTGGTGATTGATTAGAGTTGACTATAAAGTACTGATTGAAGTGTAATGCATGTTAATGATTGATTGGCTCATTAAAATTTTAATTGATTGATGATTGGAAAATAATTAATTGATTGATTAATGGTGATCATGAATGATTAATTAATCATGAGATGGATGATTATAAACTAGAGACTAGATAATTACATGTAGATGTAGGTTGATGCTTGAAGTGTAGGTTATATATATGCAGGTTGATTTATAGCTATAGATGATTGATTGCAGGCCAATAATTGATGATTCTAACCTAGATTGAGATATTGATTGAATGATGGTGTTTGTTTCTGGTTGATTATAGAATGTAGGCTATGTGTATGATTGATAGGATGTATGCATATTGAAGATTGATGGTTGGCTAGATGATTGACAGGTGGATGACTATCAACCATCAGATGTGTGATCAAAAATCTAGACATGTTTTGATAATCTCATAAAAAATTAAGTTTAACACTACTATGTTTATTAAACTAAGAATGGGATAATATTGAAAACATCATTTAACATTTATGAAATAAGAATATTCATTAGTACTTAACATGCACTTTACATCATTAATCCAAAATATGAGAATTAGCCAGATATAGAATAAATGACAAGCAAACTCTTTTTCATTAAACTCATTGAAGAATGAAAATACAAGAGAATGATATTACCATAAACGATCAATGTATATCCTATACACTCCTTCTCCCTTAACTTATAGAGTTTCTTCCATAAATGCAAGACAAACACTCCAAATGATTATATCTCGTACTTCCCTAGCCTCCATTAGATTTTACTCTAAGAGGGAACTAAAGAAGTACTCTAAAAAGAAGTATTAAATTTTACACATATGACTGAACTCCCTTATAAATATAACATCACAACCATTTATAAGATAACATGAAAAAGCATCTGGCACTGCGGCACTTGAAAGACTGGCATCGTGATGACATTGAAGTGAACTAAAACCATGGCGCTAAAACTTTTGCATCACCATGGCACATGATGTTGTGGATTGATTACTTAGTGGACAGTCGCATCTCTTTATTAAGAGAATGTATCCCTTAGAAGTTACAACTACAACTCCATGATGTTCTTGACATTCGAGCATTGTGGTGCCTGAGTGGCGAAAAATGGCACCAAGGCATGAAAAAATATGGCAGCATTGCTTTTAAAAATAGAGAATCTAGTGCTACAAAGCTGACATTTCGATACCATAGTGCTAGTAATGCTTCGGTGTTGGATGTGTTATCACCTTAGTGCTTGCAAGCAAAACATTTGGTGCTGTAATGTCCAATTTGTGGCACCTTGGTGGTATGAAAGGTGGCGCGGCAATGTTGTTTCGTTGAGCGCTACAATGTTGTAGTCTCCTTTAAATTTCTTCCATTTTGGGTTTTTCCTGCACAAAAAAAAAACTAAAAGAATACTTTTTTCGCAAATTAAAATATATAAAATACTACATAATTTACACTTATCAAATTCTCCCTAGCATAAATCCTTATTTGTCCTCAAGAAAATAAAGAAATCTATAATTCTGATTAATTAAATAATCAAAGTAAAAATTGATAATTTCAATTTACTAAAAATATATGATAATATATCATAGTTTAGAAGTAGTGGAAATGAACAAAGTTATAATTCTAGTTTTAAAAAATATTAATAATTATCCTAACCAATTACCCTTATTATTGCTCAATTTGAATTTAAATATTATGAATATAATCATTGACTTTTGAATTCTTAAATTAAATAATATAGCTAAAAGATTAGATGTGTTTGTATTTAAAATTAAAATTTTATTAGTTTATTGTCATTTGTAGTTGTTCTCTTATCTTATCCTTATGGAATTTAAGTATAAGATTGTAGTCATACTCTAAGCTTTTACTTGATATCAATTTTTTAATGTAATTTCTTTTTTTCTTTTTTCTTTTCTTTTTAGAACTTACATCACATTTCTTTTCTTTTTTATTTTTGTGAAGTATACAAAGTTAATGATTTTGAATATCAGTTTTTCTTAAAATCTTCTTTCAATCTTAACAAATTTAATGTAACTATTAAATAAGATTACTAATTCAAAATTCAGGTTGCTATGATTTTCAATTTTAAAATATCAATATCTATTCTTTAACCTTAATTATACATTTTCAATTCAAATTAGATCAATGTATAAATATATAATTTATAGATTAAAGTTAAGTCAATAATTTAAATAATCTAAGTTAGTAATTATTAGTTTTTTTAATCTATGAATTATAAAGTAGTGTTTATTTGAACTATGATCTAAGGTTTTATTATTATCCTAATATTATAGCAATTTTTAATTATCATTTTTATTAAGGTTAATTAATTAATAAAAATGTACTTATATTAATGGAAGAAAATGTAAAAATATAAGTATAAGAGAAATTTAATCATATATAAATAAAAACAAAAATAAATATTAATAAAAAATACATGCTTTTATATGAATAATAGAAAAGTGTAAAACATGTTATATATATATATACTAAAATGCAGGGGATAAGATAAATAGTGCTTAAAGCGCCACTCTAATGATCACAATGCAGTGGCTCTCATAGACAACTCCAATCATTATATCACTATAAACATGACAATCCTTCACAATACTAAAATATCCCCCAAAGAAAAGACTTGTAATAAAATAAGAGTAGCATTCACACACACTCTATCTCTCTTTTAAACATAAAAAAATTAGAAAATGAAAACTTCTTAAATGTATATTCAGTATATTTCTTATTCCTTATATTTCTCCTCCATAAGGTTTCAATCTATGACCATTAACTTTAAGGATGTTAAAATTCTATCTATCTTGAATCCTAATGGCACCATAAGGATATACTCTAACAATAGTAAAAGGGCAAGTCCATTTAGAAATAAGTTTTTCATGGTAATATTTTTTCCTATTATAAAAAAGCAAGACATCTTAACTAGGAGAAAATTTTTAATCTAGAACTTCACACCCCTTCATCTTCTTCATTTTTGAATTATAAATTTTTATATCTTCATAATATTCATTTTTGAAATTCATGAAGTTTATAAACTATTACAGAACTTTAGATGTTTAGAATATGGAAGGAATCTTCATTTTTTAAGTACACTTCACTTCTTTTTTAGGATAGATGCTTTGGTTTGTTTTCACCCATTTCTTTAATATTCAATAAAGAAAAGGTGGAGACTCAATAATACTTCACTCAATAAGAACTATCATGGATAGAAAATCAAACTTTTAACTTACCCTTTTTACAATTTTTATGGGTGTGGTGGTGCCAAATTTTGAATTTTAAACCACTATGGAGTTAAAATCCTTGCATTTTCATAAGCTTCATTTTTTATATCACTCAAGTGCATCAATCTTTTTTTCTTTTGTACTTTCAAAATTATAATTTAATTCATTAATTGCCCATAATGCTTTATGTTATAATTCCACAAGAAGGTGGCAAGCCATTCCAAAAATTAATTTAGAGGGAGTCATACCAATAAGAGGCTTATAAGAAATTCAATAGGCCCCTAATGCATCATTTAACTTAATCAACTATTCTTTTCTAATTGAACTGACAATTTTTTCTAAGATTGACTTAATCTCTTTAATGCTAATCTCAAGCATACCATTAGTTTGGAGATGGTAAGTAGTTTCTACTTTATGATAAATCTCATATTTTTTAAGACTTCTTTTATTTTTTATTACTTAAATGAATTCCTCTATCACTAATTAAAACTCTTGGCACTCAAAATCTAGAGAAAAAATATTTTTTTAAAAACTTGATCATAGTTTGAGCATCAATTTTAGAAGTTTTCACACCTTCAATCCACCTTGAAACATAATCCACAGTAATAAGAATATATTGATTTCAATAGGATGGCATAAAAGGTTCAATAAAATTCAATCCTTAAACATTATAAATTTTTATTTCCAAAATATAGTTCAAAGGCATTTCATTTCTTTTTGAAATATTTCTAACTTTTTGGCATTGATCGTATTTCTTAATATATTCATTTAAATCCTTAAATAGAGTAGGGCAAAAAAAATCTAGATTGAAGAATTTTAGAAGTGGTTCTAAACCCTTTGAAATGTTCCCAATAATAAGAATCTTGGCACTCTCTAATGATAAATTCTATTTCTTCTTCAGGAGCGCATCTTATAATAATTTGATTATTACAAGTTTTAAAAATATAAGATTCATCCCAAAATTAATATTTGGTATCATGTAAGAACTTCCTCTTTTGACTAAGATTTAAATCATAAGTATACCACTAACAATAAAATTAATAATAGCAACATACCACAATAAATTGTTCACATAAAGAGCAAATAATTGTTCATCAAAAAAGTTTTTATGAATCTCCTCTTCATTTAATGCATGATTTTTAATAGAAAGTATAGAAAGATAATTTGTAATTTGATTATCAATAACCTTTATGTCAAAAAAGTTCTACATCAAATTCTTGTAACAAAAGAATCTATCTAACAAATCTAGATTTAGTGTCTTTATTTATCATAGGATATTTGATAGTAGCATGATCAATATAAATAATTAATTTGTTGATAATCAATTATGATCCAAATTTATCAAAGATAAAATAATGACTAACAATTCTATTTCAATTGTTGTATAATTACATTATGCAGAATTCAAGGTTTTGCTAGCGTAAAAAATTACAAGGAATTTCTTAACTTACTTGTCGCAAAATAGTACACACAGTAATATCACTGGCATCACACATCACTATAAAATTTAAAGACCAATCAGGAGCAATAATCATTGGAGCAGTAATCAAGTGTTATTTTAATATATTAAAATTTTCAAGATAAAAAGAATTAAATATAAAAGGAACATCCTTCTCTAATAGTTAACATAATGATTTAGAAATTTTAAAGAAGACTTAAATAAATCTTCTCTAAAATATTGCATGACCTAAGGAACTTCTAATATCTTTAACAGAATTAGGAGGAGGTAGTTTTTCTGTCACCTAAATGTTTGCAATATTATTTTCAATCCTTTCTTAGAAATTTTATGCGTTAACATAATGCCTTTAGTTACCATAAATTGAAATGTCCCCCAATTTAACACTAAATTTGTTTCTACACATATTTTCAAAATAGAGGTTAATGCTAAAGAAAAGAATCAAATGTAGTGCCAAATACCGAAAAATCAACCATGAAAATTTTAATTCCCTCTATTAAGTTTGAAAACATAGGCATCATACATCTTTGAAAAGTAGCAAGAGCATTGCACATACCAAAAGAAATTCTCCTAAAATTTAAAGTTCCATAAAGGACTAATGAAAGTAATTTTAGCTTGATCTTCAGGTGCAATAAAAATTTGATGATATCCTGAATATTCATCTAGAAAATAATAAAACTGATGCCCTGCTAACTTATCTAGCAATTGATCAAGAAAAGGCAAGGGAAAATGTTTTTTTTTTCTAGTGGTTTTATTTAATTTCCTATAATCTATACAAATCCTCCATCCTATAATAGTTATAGTGGGTACAAATTCATTTTGTTCATTTATTATAATAGTTAATCCTCCTTTTTTAGGAACATAATGAATAGAAATAACCCATGAATTATTGAAAATAGGATTAATAATCACAGGATTCATGCATTTAAGAATCTCTTTTATAACAACATCATTAATGGAATTGTTAAGTCTTCCTTGAGGGCCATCTTTTGGTATTGAATTAGCTTCCATTAAAATTCTTTGCATAAAAATTAAGGGACTAATCCCATTAATGTCAAAAATTGTCCAGCCAAAAGCTCTTTTAAAATCACTCAACTCCCTAATCAATTTTCTTTCATGATTTGGTTCTAAATTTGCTAAAATAAATATAATAAGAGTACAGTTATTATACAAAAAAAGTATACTTGGGATGACAAGATAAATCCTTAAGATCTAAATTAGGGGCATCTTCAATAGTTGGTTTAAAAGGTTTCTTGCAACTCAAGCTTTCGAGTTTATAGTTTTAATAATAACAAACATTATTAATTGTATCTTTATGTCTCCTAATGATTGTATTGCATATTTGTTTTTATATGTACTAATATTTTAGGTACATCATGTACCAATCAATAAAGATTCAGGGCTCAAGATTGGATAGAATAGAGCATGCCAAAAGAGTATATAACATTCATTTATGTATTTTTCAATTTCTTGAGTCAAGTCTTGTAAGAGTGTATGCTACCCTAATGACCATGCACACACACACACACTCAAGAGAGTGAGGTAGTGAGAAAAATTAGAAGATAATTTTTTTGAAGTAATCATATTGTACGATATGTATCATATTTTATGATTAGTTACTTTAAAAAGTATTAAATCAGCTAATTATGATAATTAATGCTATTCGAACTAATCATACTAGATGATCTTGATCGTACATGATGATTAGTTGAAATCATGGATTTAGCCACCAATCATTATTTAGGTAAAATTTTTAAATATAAATTATCTACTAATCATACTATACAATATATATCATACTATATAATGTTATTAAATCTTGCCTAAATTAATCATATAATTAGGGATCAAATTTAGATTAATTTGTCCATTGAAATCCTACTGTATAATTGTTTAAATAGTATTGCACGACCTGATTCCTTTAGAGGATGATAACTTATCATCACCAATCATACATGATGATAATCCAATTTGATAGTTCTGATCGTACTGGACAATCAGCTCAAATACTTGAATTAATTGTACATCTCATTACTCTTCGTACATTACTAACAAGAATATAATGAACTAATCATATTATACTATATAGGATCATACTAGATGATTAGAGATGATATAATTGAATTTCTAGGATTTTTTAAAGCCCTTTATTTAATCTTTCTCATAAAACTTTGTAAGAGTCTTTTTCCATTCATTGAGTTATTTTTTCTAAAATATCCTTCATTAAATTTGCATATGTGGGCCTTTGTTCTAAACCTTTAGAAAAAGGTACATTAATGATTAATTTTTTTAACTTTTTTATGAATTTTGTGAACTACTAGTCATGATTTTTTTTTATCAATGTTTAAGTGAAAGATTGTGCTAGTCTCTCTACAACCCTCCTAATTACTTGTTAAAGTTCTTTTTTAAGTTTAGGTTGTTATGTTTAAGATTTAGTTTCTAATTGCTCAACTTCACTATCATCCTTATAAGATAAATCTCTATCTTTATAAGTATCTCCTAAACCTTTCCCACTTCTAAGTTATATATTATGATATTGTTCATCAATTTTTTTTATAATTAATCAACTTAGTAAGTTCCCCTAATTGATCCTCAAATTTTTTTGAGAGCAGAATATTAATTATTTAATTGGATTCTCATATGTAGAATAATATTTTCCAAGGGTATTTTCTCAATTTATCATGATAGAGTTATTCAAAATCTATGGGATAACACTACAATGCCATGTGGTGAGATGTTGTGGTACTAAGATTTCTAGAATTTCTATTGAAATTATCATGTCCATATGTCCTGGTTTTAATTTTCAAATTATCCATTTTCTTAGAAATTGTTGCAACTTCTGCATTCAAGATTGATAAAGTATCTAATCTATAAATTCTAGCTACTTTCTTTCTCATGATTAAAAAAGTAGGCCACTAGAAGTTATTAGTAGCAATTTCCTCTATTAACTCATATGCTTTCTCAAATGGCTTAGACATTATTGATCCTCTAGTTTTAAAATCAAATATAGCTCCAAGATATCCTCCTAATCCATTATAAAATGTTTGAATAATCCATTATCAAAAATCAGTAATCAAAGTAATAAAAATTAAAAGATAAAAGTAGGTCTAATTATGCAATTAATTTAATAATATAGTTAAAATTTGTGAAAATTTAAACACTTCGCTGACAACAAAGTCAAAAAAATTTTGAGGGATGTGGAGTGTGTTGAGATAGTTGCTACTTAGTTCTTGCCTGTTTGATATTATTGCAACTTGTATGTTTTTTATTATTCTAAATATTATTGATTTGATTATTATTTCTCCTAACATATTTTGGAAGAATTATTTTGCTCGTGTGTGTACTAACATTTAAGGGAAATCATACTCCGAATTGTTGAAGACTTAAAATCAAGATCAATTTAGAGTTTATTGTAATTGAAGTCTGTATTTTTCATTTTATTTAGTCTGAGAGAATGTGATTGTAATTGAGTAACTAAGCACACACACATCAGGGGAGAGATTAAAATTCATATTTTTTTTAACTAATTGTACTGTATGAAATTTGTTCATACGGAATTATCTTATCAGTTATTTTCCCTGATGAGCAGTCAAATAAATAAAAATTATTTTTTTTTCTAAGTATGGATTATACTGTTTACATTCCTTCTATAGTACAAAATTGATGGGTCCGTTCTCGGTCAAAAATAATTTTTCTAAGTATGGATCATACTGTACGAACCCAATTCATACATGATTTCACGAGTATGAAATTGACGGGTCAGTTCTTACTCAAAATTATTTTTTTCTAAGTATGGATCGTACGGGACGATCACAGTTCGTACATGCCTTATAGAGTACAAAATTGTGAGGTCTCTTTGTCCTGACATTTCATTCAAATGAATTTGAAAATTTTTATAACTGATCATACCGGATGATGACATCATCATACATACGCCATCTAGAGTATGAAATATTGGGGTTGCTTTTTGTACAGACTAATTTTGAAAAATTTTTAATTGTTCATCCCATATGAACTTGGTTCATACCAGATGATGATTGGGTACGAAATAATTTTGTATAGATTCACAACAGGTTCGTACGCAACAGTATTTGAACTATTTGTACGCACAAAATCCGATCGGATTGTACAATCGTGTACACTCAAAAATTATAAAATTCAATTTTCTGGACAGTTTTTCGTATCTTTTATATAAAATGTCCACTAAAAACTAATGTAAAAAGACTTGTCTTTATGATTTTTAAGGGCAATTAAAAGAGAGAGGGTGAAAGAGTGTTTAAGAGGGATTTCTTACTAGTGGAGTGTGAAGAGTTCACAAGGTTACTTAAAGGTAAGGATCTCTGTGTGATTTGTGTTTTTCACTCTTCCTCTTGTCTTTATAGATTGCTCGTAAGAAGATTTTTGAAGAAGATATAATTTTCTGCCAACACTTGGAGGGTGTGAAAGGATGACAGTTCTCTACCGACACTTAGAGAGTGTGAACAGCCAATGGTTCTCTGCTGACACTTGAAGAGTGTGAATAGCCGACGATTCTCTATCGACACTTGGAGAATGTGAAAGGATGATAGTTCTCTGTCTACACTTAGAGAGTGTGAAAGGACAATGATTCTCTTCCGCACCGGGGATTAGTGGAAGAGAGTTTTGCAAAGGCTTCTCTGCCTTGTTGTTAGGGAAAAAGGAGAGATACTTTTGGTAACAATGCAATACGTGAAGAAGGAGTATTCAGGGAGTTGATGTAGGTCGTGTTTGACCGAACCACTATAAATCTTTAAAGGTTTTCAATTTTTTAAATCTAAGAATAATTTTTAAAATTACTAATTCAAACCCCCCCCCCCCTCTTGATTAGCCTTGGGACATTAGCTTAGGTTTAACAACCTAATCAAGATTTAATAAGTGGTATCAGAGCATTATTTCAAAACTATATGTTCAAACTACTTTTTAAAAAATGAGCATGACTACTTTTGGAAACCCAAACACATCTGAAAGGTACTCGATCACTAGGCCTCCGTTATTTGACAATATCCCTATCAATTTTTGAAAAACACGCATGTCTATAATTTTACAATCACTAGATTAAAAGATTATTGCATGTGGATTTTAGTTCAAGAAGGGTATACAAAACCAACTAGATTGGTTAATGGCATTAGAGTTTAAATACCCTTTACTGACTGGGCTTTACAACAACATGACTTAGCACACTTAAATGCTAAATACCTAAACAGTTTCTTTTGTGCACTTAAGTTAGAAGATTACATGCAGGTTTCCACTTGTAAAAGTGAAAAGGACATATGGGATAGACTTTATATTACTTATCAAAGGGACTAATGAAGTAAAGCAATCTAGACTAAACATCTTATTACATGACTATAAATTGTTTCACATGAAATCAAATAAATCCATTTCTGAAATTGATATAAGATTCACTCAGATAGTCACTTCTTTGTATGCATTAAGTAGGGAATTAATGAATGATAAATTAGTGAATAAAATACTTCATTATTTTTCTACTTCTTATGATGCTAAAACAACTATAATTATAGAGTCTAAAGATTTAAATGTTTACTCTATTGACAATCTTCTTGGATCACTAATTGCTTACGAGCAAGGAGTGTGTCAAAGAAAGATTGATGCAGGAGAACAATGAAAGAAGAAGAATATAGCACTGAAAATGGACGAATCAGAGAGTGATCAATCACAACGTGAGGATGAGGACGTCATTGCTTATATGACTAAGAAATTTAGGAGCTTTCTTAAATGGAAGCAGAGGAGACACGAGCTGTGGAATAGAGGTAAGTTTAATAAAAATGTTAAGGTTTCTAATGATGTGATTTGCTATGAATGCAAGAAACCTTGACATATAAAATTAGATTGCCCCAATCTCAAACCCACTCCTAGTAAGGAGAAGGTAGAGGAGAAAGCAAATGTGAAGAAGGGAAAGAAGAGATTTTAGAGAGCTTTTTGGGCAGACTCAGTTTCAGATTTATCATAAACAAAAAAAGAGGAAGAAGTCACCCATTTGTGCTTAATTGCTGACAATCTTGATCAGTCAGATCAAGAAGATATATGACTTAACTTATAATGAATTATCAAAAGTTTTTAAAAGAATTCATGACGCATATAGAAAGCTTAAGAAAATGCATGCTAGTTTAAATCTTAAAATGTAGAATTATAAAGAAAGCATGAAATCGTTTAAAAAGATCACACATTGATAGATAATAATCACATGAGTTTACTTGATAAATTTGATAACTTAAATTAAAATAATGATCTTTTAAAATCATTCTATGCTCAATTAAAAAAAGAATTTAATGATTTTAAGGATGAATTGGAGAGTAGAGAGCATTATTTGAATTATAGTAAGAATGTGTTAAAATATTTAAGCATATTTCTTAAATTGAAAATAAAATCTCTTGAGGAAAATAGGATAACCCCAACACTTAAAGATTTTATGAATCCTAATTTGAGGTTAAAAATTTTATAACCTAGAAAAAGACAGATTTACTATAGAAGATTAAGAAATCCATTTCTTGGAGTTAAATATTATTCTTGTGGCATGATTGGACATATTGCACACACTTGTACTTTGAATAGAAAAAACTCATTTAGTGTGAAAACCTAAGATGCATAAACCTAGATATATCATACATTCATCTAGTTTTAACCCAAACTTATTTGGGTTCCCAAGCCTAACATTTGATAGTTTTATAGAAATACTCTCATACAAGGCCTCGTGAGAGCATTTGGTACCTGGATAGTGGTTTCTCAAAATATATAACTGTATACACTAAGCAAATTATATCGCTAGAAGCTGAAAGTGGAGGCAAGGTTACACTTGGAGATAACACCACTAGGAAAGTGGTTGGATCATGTATGATTGGAAACTTGCAATTTTTTTCATAAAAAATATACTGCTTGTAGAAGGCTTAAAGCATAATTTATTAAGTATAAGTCAGCTCTGTGATAAAGGGTATAATATAATTTTTTTCTCACTAGCTGCATATTAAGCCTCAATGATAATGATATTTTGCATGAAAAAATGGTAAACAATGTTTATATGCTAGATTTGAATTATATTTTAGTTCCTAATGCATTTTGTTTGAAAACTATTTCTTATGATTTATGGTTATGGTATAGAGACTCTGTCACTCTAGCATGAAAAACCTTAGGAAAATTATCCAAAAGAATTTAATTAGAGGTATACCAAAACTAGACTTTACTAAGGATCACCTTTGCAATGCATGTCAATTAGAAAAATAGGTGAAGTCCTCTTTTTAGTCCAATAAGGATCTTAAAATTAGTAAACCTTTGGAGATTATTCATATAGATCTTTTTGGACCGGTTAGCATTATTTGTCTAGGAGGGAAGGTATACGAATTTAAGATTACAGATGATTTCTCAAGATTCATGTGGGTTAAATTTTTATTTCATAAGAGTGAGTCATTTGAGAAATTTAGAGATTTTTTAACTTGGATTCAAAGGAAATTAGGGTATGATATTTTAATAATTCAAAGTGATCACGACGGTGAATTTGAAAATAAAAAATTTGAGGATTTTTGTAAAGAAAAATGGATTAATCACAATTTTTGGCACCTAGAACCCCTCAGTATAATGGGGTAGTTGAAAGGAAGAATAGAATATTAATTGAAGCTGCTCGAGCCATATTGATAGAATATTCACTTCCTAAATACTTTTGGGCTGAAGCGGTTAGCACTACATGTTATATTCTTAATAGGGTGAACATTAGATCAAATTTAAATAAAACATCCTATGAGCTTATTAAGGGAGAACATATAATTTGTCATATTTGCATGTTTTTGGATGTAAGGTGTTCATATATAATAATGGAAAATCTATCTTAAGAAAATTTAATCCAAAATCAGATGAAGGAATTTTTTTTTGATACTCTAGTGTTGGAAAGTCTTATAGAATATTTAATAAAACAATTTTGGTAGTTGAGGAGATCACGCATGTTGTATTTGATGAATCTGGAATTTTGAAAGAGTCAAATTTGAAAGAGGATGAAATAAAAAATAACTCCCAAAAATTTGAGAAGATTTGTTTGGAAGAAAATGTGGAGAAAGAAAACCTGTTGCCTGGATATTTGAAATTTTCTAAAAACTACCCTAAGGAATTGATTTTAGGTGAACATAGTGAAGGTATTAGGATTAGGCATGGACTAAGCAAAGAAGTCAATCATTCTGCCTTTATTTTAATGATAGAACCCACAAATATAAATCAAGCACTTTTAGATGAATTTTAGATTTTGGCAATGTAGGAAGAATTAAATCAATTTATGGAAATGATGTTTGGGAATTAATTGCAAGGTCAAAGGATCAAAGTGTAGTTAGAACTAAATGGGTATTAAAAAATAAAATGAATGACTCAGGAGTTGTCGTTAGAAATAAGGCTAGATTGGTGGCTAAGGGGTATAATCAAATTGAAGTGATTGATTTTGATGAGGCTTTTTCCCCTGTAGCGAGACTTGAAGCAATTAGAATTTTGTTAGCCTTTGCCTTTTTTAGAGGATTCAAATTATTTTAAATGAATGTTAAAGTGCATTTTTAAATGGGGTGATTTAAAAGGATATTTATGTTAAATAACCTTTAGGTTTTAAAAATTCAAAATATGCAAATCATGTTTTTAAATATAAAAAGGCATTATATGGATTGAAACAGGCACCTAGGACTTGGTATGAGAGGTTGAGCACATTCCTACTAGAGAGATCTTTTGAAAAAGGAAGTGTGGATACCACTCTCTTTTTGAAGAAATTAGGAGACGATATACTAATTGTACAAATTTATGTTGATGATATTATCTTTGGATCTACAAATAAAAATCTTTGTGATAATTTTTTTAAAACAATGAGTAGTGAATTTGAGATGAGTTTAATGGGAGATCTTAATTACTTTCTAGGTTTTAGCATTAAGCAAATTGAGAGAATATTTCTTAGTTAGCCAAAGTATGTTAAGGACATCCTCAAGAAGTATGAAATGGATAATGCTAAACCAGTTAGTGCACCTATGAGTTCCTCGGTTCAGTTGGATAAGGACCCAAAGGGAAGATTTATTGATCAAAAGAAATTTAGGAGAATAATTGGATCTTTGTTTTACTTGACTGCTAGCAGACCCGATTTTAAATTTTGTATTTATTTGTGTGCTAGATTTCAATCAAATCCAAAAGATTCATATTTGATGGCAATAAAAAGGATTTTGAGAAATCTCTTGGGAACTCATAACTTAGGAATTTGGTATCCTAAGTTTAGCTCTTCATTTGAAATAATTAGATATTCATATTCGAACTTTGCAGATTATAGGTTTGATAGAAAGTGTACATCTAAAACTTATCAATTTATAGGAATTTTTTTAGTTTCTTGATCCAATATAAAATAGAATTCTGTAGCCATATCTACTACTGAAGCTAAATACATTGCCTTAGGAAGTTGTGTGGAACAAGTTCTTTGGTTAAAACAATAGTTGATTGACTTAAAATTTACAATTTTCACAATTCCAATTTATTGTGATAATACTAATATCATTTTCATTTCAAATAATCCTATTCAACATTCTAGAACCAAATATATAGACATAAGGCATCATTTCATTAGGGATCATGTATCCAAAGGAGAAATTGAATTGAATCATATTTCTACTGAAAATCAACTTGCATATATTTTTACAAAATCACTAGCCTTTGATACTTTTAGCACATTAAGAATAAGGCTTTGTGTGATTGATCTTAATGCTTAATTAAATTTTTTTGCAAACTTGATATGTGTCTTTGTGTGTTTTCATTTTTGTTTTCATTGTGTTTATTTGTGTAAGTGATTTTCTATTTTTGTTTTATGTTTTGTGTGATTTTGAAATGTTTTCAAATATTGGATTTCCTATTTCTGATCGATCGTGTGAATATTTCTAAGTATTATATTCATACTGTACGAAATTATTTTTATCCCGTATGAATACTGTAGCACGTAAATCATTGTTTTGGGTTGATCACGTAAAGTTTTAATTTTCCAATACATATCATATTATACAATATTTATATCATCCTAGACAATTTGTATTACTTCATCTATACGTATATTGATGGTTATACGGACAGAATCATTTATTATGACCTAATCGTACGTATGAACTATTAGTTTGTACAAATGAACCACATGTCATTTGATATGGGGGACGAACCTAACCATCTTTAAAATGATCTTAAATAGCTGATCGTTCTAGACAAACACCTATTCGTTTGTATGATTGTCTGGTCAAAAAGCATGTACGAAAGGATGCTTCGTAACTTGCGTGATTACGAAAAGTCATTTTATTTTGAACATTCGTTTGTACATATGAAATCTATTTCATCATGTACGAACCATCAATTGTACTATAAAACTTTTTTATATGTACGAAAGATCTTTTTTCTTTAATTAGGAGGGCTTTAGAATTCATTTTCATTCACTTTAATAGCCTCTTCCAATCCTTCTCGTCTTAGCAATGGCCAGTTCTAGCAAGCGGGGTAGAGTTACTAAGGGATCGTCTTCTAGGAGTGGAGATGAAAACTTTCTATATAGGGCAAATGAGGATTCTTTCCTTAGGTTTGTCTCTGCTAAAATTATTCCTTCTAGAATCCTACTTCAAGAGTATATCCACTTTTAAGTAATGCCTCTTTTTGCCACCACTCAATTTTCCTTTATCCTAACTCTGATTCATGCCTACAATAAAGAAACCTTTCACTATTTTCTAGCAAATATGTCTTTTAGTTCATATGAGAGTAGGATCAGATCTTATATTTTTAAGAAAAATGTAGAAATCACTAAGGAAGATTTGCGAACCATTTTACATTTAAGAACTCAATGAGTTAGATCCAACACAATGAGTTTAAATTTTGATTTTGACTGATATCAAATAAACAAAGTTCTTAGAGGGATTGAGCAAGTAAGTCATTTGCCTAGGGTCTATACTTTAAACCAAAATGCAAGAATCATTCAACATGTCCTTAGAACTTTTATTATTCCTAAAGCTGGTGATCACATTAACATTACTCCTCTTTTGTCCACTATTACCTATCTTATCATGATTGGATAACCTATAGATGAAGTCCAACTTATTTTTTATTATATTCATGACCTTTTTGAAATTGAGCATGTCTCTCATAAGAGGAAGAAGAATATTGCTTTAGGACACCTAGTGACCTATATCCTAGAGAAGAAGTACAATCTTGTTCATCATGATTCTCTACTTAAATTACCTATCTACTTCACTGATGCTTCGTTTCGAGCACTTTTTGGGAAAGGTGATTATACAAGTGAGGATTCTAAGAGAGAAGAGGAGCACCAGTGCCTGCACCTACACCTGCTCATGGACCTGACTTTTAGGAGATGGTCCAGCGCTTTGACCAACTAGAGAGTCATTTTGATCAGCACTTTGATCAAATTCAATCTAACCTAAACCAGCAGGATGCTCAGTACCAGCAAAACATAGGATGGATTTGAGGACAGTTTGAATCCGTGAATATCAATGTAGTTATGATGAATAGTTATTTTTCTATCTTCACCCAGCCTCCTCCTCTAGACCAGGGCCCCTCAGATTTTTAGATGTACTTCTTGTGTGTTATCTTTGTCAATCCTTTCAGATGTATTTATCTTTGTGATGTTTTCAATGCTAAGTGTGCTTGTCTTATTTTAGATCTTTGATATTGTTATGTTATCTTATATTGAGATATATGATATTAATATCATATGTGTTTTATTATATTATATCTTCATATTAATATCAATGAAAAATGATTTATTTTGTTTAGTTGATTTTGTTCTTTATTTGAAATATTAGTTTGCCTATATGATAATCGTGATTTAATTTATTTTAAACGTGTTATAACATGAACAACAATTTAATTTTTCAAAAATATAAGTTAATTTATAACTCGATCAAGTTAAGCCTATCAATCTCATGTTCTTTTTAGGCATACATAATTTTAATATTATTATTATAATTTTGATATCTTATTATTTTTTAATTCTCTTCTCAATATAATTATCTTTGGACTTAGAGAAGTTTGAGTTTTTAGATTATTGATTTTGAAAATATCAATTAAAAAAAAGAAATGTACAAGTGCACAAAAATTGAAAGAATGCACAATGATTCAAAAATTGAAAAGATGCACAAAATTAGTCTAAATACAAAAAGATGCATAAAGTATGCCATAAATATTTAAAAAGATGCGCAATGTTGTTAAATAAGTGTATTGATAATGTTCTTTCCTCTATCTTTTAATCTTTAAATTCAAATCAATCTAATATTTAATTATATTTTGTATTAAAAATTGAATTTAATCAATCTTCATTTCGTCACTTTTGCATTAATTTTCCGTATCTAATTGTCTAAAATGTTTCATGACCTTGATCTCTTTTTTTTTTTGTCTATTTTACATTTTAATTTAAATGTTTTGAATCTTTATTTTTATCTAATGGACATTAATCTTTTTATTGCAATTATAATTCAATCTCTTAAAAAGATTATTTATTAAAGATTTCTCATATGACTTCTTTCATTTTAATTTTCCCTTCTTACTTCTTTTTCTTGTTGTGAAAAAAAGGGAGAAATATTATTTGCTTTTGATGTTTGCTTTTGATATTTGCATTTGATTATTTGGTTTGTTAGTGTTGTTTGTTTTATTTATTTATTTTTTTCTATTTGTGTGTTTTATGTATGTTTATGAAAAAAAAAAATTTTGATTTGTTCTTAAAGAAATTCTCTTATATTCACATGTTTATTCATTTAGAGGGAGTTAAGGAGAAATATATGGTATTCAATTTTATTCAAATAATAATTATTTTGCAATCATAAAAAAAGGGGAAAATTTTTGAGATAGTTGCTACTTAGTTCTTGTCTCTTTGATATTCTTGCAACTTATATGTTTTTGATAATTCCAAGTATTATTGCTTTAATTATTATTTCTCCTAACATATTTTGCAAGAATTTTTTTGCTCTTGTGTGTTCTAATATTTCAGGAAAATCAATTCTGGATTATTGAAGACCTCAAATTAAGATCAGTTTAAAGTTTATTATAATTGAAGTATGTATTTTCCATTTTATTGAGTGTGGTTGTAATTGAGTAACTGAGCACACACACACACACCAGGGGAGAGTTCAAAATTTACATTTTTTAAACTGATCATACTGTACGATATCTATTCGTACAGAACAATCTGATCAGTTATTTTTCCCTACGAGTAGTCGAACGAATAGAAATAAAATTTTTTATAAGTATGGATTGTACAGTATGAACCCAGTTCGTACATGCCTTCAAGAGTATGAAATTGACGGGTCTGTTCTCAGTCAAAATATTTTTTCTAAGTATGGATCATACTATACGAACCCAGTTCATACATGCTTTCACAAGTACAAAATTAATGGGTCCGTTCTCGCTCAAAATTATGTTTTCTAAGAATGGATCGTACAGGACGATCACAGTTCGTACATGCCTTATAGAGTACAAAATTGAGAGGTCTCTTTTCATACCGACATTTCGTTCAAACAAACTTCAAAAATTTTTATAATTGATCGTATCGGACAATGACGTCATTATACATATGCCATCTAGAGTATGAAATATTGGGGTTCCTTTTTGTATAGACAAATTTTGAAAATTTTCTAACTATTCATCTTGGACAAACTTGCTTCGTACCGGACGATAATCGGGTATAAAACAATTTCATACCAATTCACAACAGGTTTGTATGTAATAGTATTTGAACTATTTATACGTATGAAATTCGATCGTACTATATGATTGTGTACGCTCAAAAAATATAAAATTTAATTTTCTAGACGATTTTTCATGTCTTTTGTATAAAAGGTCCACTAAAAACTGACGTAAAAGACTTATCTTCATGATTTTTCAAGGACAATTGAAAGAGAGAGTGTGAGAGAGTATTTGAGAGAGATTTCTACCTAGTGGAGTGTGGAGAGTTTACAAGGTTACTCAAAGGTAAGGATCTTTATGTGATTTACATTTTTCACTCTTCCTCTTATCTTTCTAGATTGCTCATGAGAAGATCTTTGAAGAAGCTCCAGTTTTTTACCAAAACTTGGAGGTTGTGAAAGGACGACGGTTCTCTACCGACACTTAGAGAGTGTGAATAGCTGACGGTTCTCTGTCGTCACTTGGAGAGTGTAAAAGGATGACGATTATCTACCGACATTTAGATACTGTGAATAGCAGACGGTTCTCTGCCGACACTTGGAGAGTGTGAAAGGATGATAGTTCTCTGCCTATACTTGGAGAGTATGAAAGGATGACAGTTCTCTGCTGCACTGGGGATTAGTGGAAGACAATTTTTTAAAGGCTTCTCCGCCTTGCTGTGAGGGCAAAAGGAGAGAAACTTTTGGTGAGTGGATGTAGGTCATGTTTGACTGAACCACTATAAATATTTGTGTCATTTAAATTTTTGTATTTTATTTACTACAAGTTTTTATTCTATGGTTAAAAATTTTGTTTTCAAATATTATCAATTAACTTGCTATGAATCTTTAAAGGTTTTCATTTTTTTTTAAAATCCAAGAGTAATTTTTAAAATTACCATTTTACCCCCTCTCTTGGTTAGACTTGGGACATTAGCTTAGGTTTAACAACCTAATCAAGATTCAATAGAGTACACTTTTGAATTGTTAAAATGTTTAAGGCTCAATCTTCTATACACAATACTTAGGTTTTCTTTTATATAAAAAAAATAATAAACCCCACTTAATATATATAAGTATATGTATCGTATCAAGTAATAAAGTTATAGACAAGTGCCCATGATAAAGTATACTTTCTAGCAATCAACTCATACCATTTACTCTAAATACAAAATTATCCTACTAAAATAAAAATATTGGCTTTGGAGATTCAATCACTAAATAAATTATTAAAAATAATGGATATAATATTTAAATAAAGTATTTTGTATTGATTAATATAAATTTCATATCTTTCCTAATGAAACTCTTATTTATAAATATGATTCATAATATATGCATCCCTAGATCTATGTTAAGCTTATTGGGGTGAAAAGGATATCTGCTGACCTCCTATAGTTAAATCATCTCCTTAAGAACCTAGCATATTTTGCATCCTATATCTAGGTATGCAAACATACTAATTTAATATTTCTGGTTGATCTTGCATTCCTCCATTGAGGTTATACATCACATAAGATTTTAACTATATATTTGATAATTATATGCATTACATAAAGAGTGGGAAAATATTAAAAATATTATTTAACTTTATAACATAAGAATCCTCATTAGTGCTTACATTTTTTCAACATCATCAATCCAAAACTAGAGAAGCTAGACATATAAGAAAAGATAAGCAAACTCATTTTTATTGAAATTATAGAAGAATAAAAATATAAGAAAGTGATATCACTAAGAAGGATTAATGTATCTCTTATACACTCCTTCCTTAATGTACAGAGTTTCTTGAACAAACACAGACTAAATACTCTAATGATCATAACTAGCACTTCTTTAGTCTCCCTTATAATTGACTCTAAGAGAGATCTAAATAAGTACTCTAAAAAGTTTTGAAATTAGACAAGTGATTGAACTCTCTCATAAATATAACATCACTTCTATTTATAGGATAACAAAAAAATAGTTGGTGGCACTATGGAATTTGAAAGAGTGGCACCACGGAGCCCTTGAAATGAATTAATACCTCAGCTTTAGAACTTCTATACTACCGCGATGCTTGCTGATGTGAAACGGTTACTTAGTGAACATTCACATCATTTCACTAGCAGATCATGTTGCTCGGAAATGATAATTACTAAACCATGGCGTTGAATACTCTCAAACACTATGGTTTTTATGGGAATTTTTGCACCAAGACATGATAGATCATATCACCATGGCACTTAAAGTCAGAGAATACAACACTGCTGACTAACCATTTTGACGTTGCGGCGCTTGGAGATAATGAACACGGTTCTGCCAAGTTGACCATTTTGACATTACGAGGCTTTCATGTCTAAGGGTGGTGCCTCAATGTTGTGGTGGATAGTGTTCCATCATGGAATTATTTAACGCCGTTGCACTACACTCTACTTTAAATTTTCTATCATTTTCTAATTTTTTCCTGCACACAAATAATTAAAATAACATATTTAAACTGATAAAAATAGATATAAAAATATAACATAATTTACACTTATCACCAAGCTGACTTTTTACTCCACTATCCTGGTAATACTGCCGTGCTGGCTGTGTTGTCACTATAGCACTATTAAATAGAGAACTCAGCATTGCAATGTCAAATTTGTGGTGTCTCATGGTATTAAAGGTGGCACAATGGCGTTATTTTCTCGGATGCCACGGCGCTATAGTCTCCTTAGAATTTCTACCATTTTGGGTTTATCTTGTACAAAAATAACTAAAATAACACATTTTTACTTAAAATAAAATATATAAAATAGTACATAATTTAAACTAATTAGTGTTCTTGCTCAAAGAATGAATAATTGATTATATATAAATGTTTTAGATTTTTTTGGACTTCATATAAATTGTCTAGGATAACATGTAGAGAGTATAGAGTCATATTAGATTCTTATATGTAATTAAATTTAAAAGAGTTCTGAAAGTTAATTAAAGTGGGATATCTAGTATCAAATTTGGAATCTAAAGAGGAAAAAAGCGTTCCTTAAGAGATAGTTCCTTCCATTTGGAGATTCATATTTGAATAACTTGGGATTTAAAGAGAATAAAATCATTCCTTTGGTGAAGAGTTCTTTTTATTTGGATATCCGGACTTGGTGGATTTAAGGAGCCCAAAGAAAGGTGTTAAAGAATTGAATATTTGAAAATATTTCACTTTAAAACATATGTCATTATATAGGATTAGAAATCGAGATGTTGTCAATGGAGCATTTTTACTTTAAAACTTATTTTATAATCTTTAAAACTTATTTTATAATCTTTTTTTTTTACAAACAATCTTTTTTGGTTTTAACAATCACTTTAAAACTTATTTTATAATCTTTTTTTTTTTTACAAGATACTATTTTTACAAACAATTTTAATTATTGTGTATTACATTAGAAATTAGTTAAAATTAATTAAGATTTAATTGCATTGAGTATATTATCACCATAAATAAGTAAAGAGATTACTTAGAAAATTCTCTAGATGTCACCCAAATTTTTTTAAAACTTAAACAACGAACCTTACCCATCTTTTAAAAGTAAAAGATTGGATACATGATTTTAAAGAACCTAAGTGGTTTAGCTAGCTTTTGAATCTAGAATGAAGTCCAGATATCACTTCATTAGATAGGTTTGGGCTACTGCTATATAGTACCAAATATAGATCTAGTTCTAGGCCAGACTTCAAATCTTAAGTCCTCACCCTCTGAAAATATAATCCTAAATTTTTCATAAAATATCAATTCAAATCTAAAAACTCTCTCTTTAAAATATTAAATCCCAACATAGGATAGGCTAGAGTGCTTATGACACTACAGGAAAAAATCCAAACACCGGCGATTTTTTTCGATGGTTACTATGGCAAAACCGGCGGTTTTAAATTATACTGGCAGTTTCTCGGCTGCTTTTAAGCATCCGGTAAAATTGGCATAGGAAACACTTACCGGCGGCTTATTACCGGCGGTTTTGTTAGGCGGCGGCTTTCCGGCGGCCAATACCGCCGGTGACTACCGGATTTACAACTGGCGGTGTTTCAGCCGTTAAGCCGCCGGTTATATTACTGACGGTATGCCGGCGGTTAAAGAGGCCGTCGTGCTTTCGCTAAATCGCCGGCTAGCGTCGGTACACCACCGGTTATTTTACCGACGGTCACTCGGCGGTCATGGCCGACGGTATTACTGGCGGTATACACCGCCGGGCTTTCACCGGATAACTGCCAGTGGCAGTCGATAACCGCCAGTATATTACCGGCAGATTATCTTTAGCCGTCCGGTATCGTAGTTTCCGGCAGCCAAACCGCCGGTTGGTCGCCGGAAACCTGTAGCACCTGAAAAAAAAATTTGACTGCATTCCCTCTATTTGAGGAAGGTTCACCCTAAATTCTAAACCTACATAAATAACAATACATAATAGGGCAACACGCCGCTATATTCATCACAATTATATATATAGCGACAAATTAAATAAACAAGTTTGCAATCAAACATTAAGAAGTTATAAATAAGTTCATCAAACATAAAACAAGTTCACCAAGTTCTAAATTCAATAAGGTTACAATCACAAGTTCTAAATACAATCATCAAACATAAAAAAGATCTAATCCTCAGCTGTATCCTCACTGTCTGGAGATGGCTACTCCTCTTGCTCCTTCTTCCTTTGATTTTCAACTCTATATGATTGCAGCTCTGCTTGCATTTCATTTTGAACTTTTCTCATTTCTTCAATCTCTCTAGATTGAACCCTTCTCATCTCTTCAATCTCCCTAGTCAACGCTGCAACCCTCTCGCTTACAGATTCTTCAGCTCCACTTGAATCATGAAATGCAGAGGTGGATGAACTGCACTCAATAACATAAGCCTGTGAACCCATGCCATATACCCTCCCCCTCTGTCTTCCACCAACAACATCTGACCATGTATGATACTCAAAAAATGTGGGCCGATCTAGAAGATGATCCATCTCCAATGGACTGCTGACTTTCTCTAGCTCGTATAAAATAATCCTGCGAGTTACAATTAATTTTATTAAAATAATTTTTTTTTCTAAAACTCCAAAAAATTTTACTCACATGAGCCTTCTTAGCCTTCTTATCAACCCACTGATGGTCATCTTGATGTTGTTGAGTTCTTGTATGCAACTCCAATGGTGGTTGGCTCCGACCACGTGCTCTTTCTAAAAATTTGAATGCTTAGTTATAATAACATAAATATATATAATAAACTAATTCAAAAAACTTACCAGTCGCCACCTATGTTCCGTATGAGGTACAGATCCACTAGTATGAAGAGGCTTCCTAAACCACCACAAGTCATAGGCTCTGTTTGTTTATTCTGGCTCTCCTCTCCATTTTTATAAACTGGGGTCGCCCAAGCACAACTCAATCAGCCCAAACACCCTCTCAATCCAATTAGGATTGCTGCCCGAACTTTCTTCATGATGGCCGTAAACATGTCCCCTGAGATGGGTCACTCCTCTCCTTGTCAAAATTTATTCTGATCCTCGTGCTATACTGCAGGCAACCACCTAAATTCTTTACTGTAAAAATTTAGGCAATACCAAAAAAGATTAGTACAAATTAAATCACATTTTTGAAATCATACGAAAAAAATATACCTGAAATTCTCTTAAACCACATATCTCTAACGCGGCTTTGGGATCTTCTTCCAGGATAAGTAAGGAGCATCATATTTATTCTTTTATAATATCCCGGATCATATGTATAGGTGGCCTTGAAGGATTGAAGCTGCAGGTTACTTTTTTGGTCAATAACATGTAATATATCATAATACAAATAACTTAATTAATAACATAAACTGACTTACTTATCGCCTTCAGGCTCAATGTATTGACGCTTATCTGTTGCCAGCTCATGATCGCTAAGCGCCAACCTCTAGTGGTCTAGATGGTCCACCCTGTTCATGCTGCACCGGGATAGGGGTAGTAATATGGGGTAAGGGTAAGGAGGGTGGGGACCAGTGGAAGGACCACAGCTGCCTGTGATGATGGTGGGGGGTAAATATGGATAAAAGGAGAAGCATGTGTCTGATCTGGAGAGGGGAAGTGAGAACTCTCGAGGAGAGGGAAGTGGCCAGGGAAGTATGGAGGTACAACAGGAGGTGGATCTAAATGTCGCTGACCCTGCTCACTCGGGGACTGCTGCTGGCCCCTAGGTGGTGGTGGTGGTGGTGGTGTAGGTACATCAGCAGGTGGAACTGAAGGTCCCTCACCTTCATCAGGCTGTGTGGCTCTACTAAAGTAAACTTCTTCCGCCGAAACTTTGAGACAAATGATTTACGGGTAGGATCATCGCCTGAAGCCATCTGCATTAAAAAAAAAATAATTAGTAAGCATTGTAATATATAAAAATACAAATAAAGAAACAATTAATAAAAAAAAGTACAATTCTACAATTCTAAATATAACAGAATACAAATACAAGAAGCAATTAAAAAAGAGTTAATGAATTACAAAAATAAAGAATGCAGCTATACAAGTTGAAAATTAATATTTTCATTTCTTAGATTTCAAAAGTACTTTTTAAAATATTACAAAAAAGTAAAATTCTACAATACTAAATTACAACAACGACTCAGAATCATCAAAACTATTTTCATTGCTCTCAAGGGTATCTTCACTTTATCTTCATTCTCATCTTCCCTGAGCTAGTTGAGCTATTTCACATCTTCTAACTCCATTTCAATATAGAGGTTGTAGTTGGCATCTCCTCAATTTCAACAAGCCTATAACTTGACATATCATCCTCTGATGTGCAGTTGCTACAATATATTGTTGATCAATTATTCCCCGTACTTTTTTTTATGAACAGTAGCCAATCTTTTTCTCTTACAACCACTAGGATATTTGCTGAAATAAACTTGAATAGCTTGACTTGCTAACACAAATGATCAACTTTCGCGTATCTTCTACTAATGTTTTACATCTACTAAACCATAAGCCAGGATGAATCCTTTGCCTCTATTATGTACTCTGGATCATACCATTGATAGTTAAACAAGCATACAAAGTTCTCATCTTTGCCTGGGTACTCTAGGTCAAGAACCTCATTCAAAATACTGTAATAATCACACTCATCTTCTTCATAAGTGTTCCCCTCTAACACATACTCCATAATTTTCAGTCTTTCTTCCTTCACTCCACACGACTTGGTATGAAATCTGACCCATTCACTATATATATTGGCCAAGTTCTTTACTTTCGCATTGGACCCCATGCTAGTGCTTGCAAACATTTATCAAAAATTTGTTATCAGGATTTTGTACCTAAAATATTTTCAAAATATTATTTTTTAATAATAAATAAGATCTAAATTTTTTAAATTGATGTGCTCACATATGATCTGAACCAAGTTGGAAATTCTTTTGGCAACTGCTAGCGCATAATCCGAAAGCAAAATTTTGTGACCACATATTCCAGGTATTATAAGAGGTTAAGAACATGTACGAGTAGTCATACACATCTCTAGTAGAAGGTTTATGGCTGTTAATATAACTGGCCAACAAGAGTAGGTTAGTGTTTGACTATTGGGTGTAAAACCATCAGCACATAATCCCAATCTTATGTTGTGGGCTCAGCAGCAAAATGAAGCATGCACTTGATCAAAATTTCCACGCTTCAGCATCTGATGGATTGAGGAAAGAAACCACTTTTTGCTATTTTCTCCTTATGTCATCTCAATATGACCTGCTAAACTCATTGATGCATAGATCGCTAAAGTCTTTGAAATGATTGGTAAATAAAATAAACGGGAATATGGCACATCTTTCTTTGAACGACATTGTTTTCCCCGAGTTTGGCTTAAACCGAGGAGCATTCAGGTGCAACAATAACTTCTGCTGCATCATCCTTGTAGTATAACATATCCATTATACAACAATCCAATTTTTATAGCAGTGAGACCCCAGCTGGATACTAATTCTTTGTTCGGTACAAGTCTGAGAGAATTAATTGCCCCGCGGATTAGCTTTTTCCATAAGACCAATAAAGTCATTAAAACATTCACGGGGAATATTATACTCAGTTTTAATACTTAGCATCCTCACTGCAATGGATAATTCTGAATGTGTACTGCAACATCCCAAATTGGCTTTTGAGCTAAATGTAATAACTCAAAGAATTTTTGTGTTTCTGCATTGGTGGCTCTTCCACACTAGACCTTAAATTATAACCTACTACATCAAAAAAAAGGTCTTCATAGGGTCTCTCATTTGATCTTCATCAAATTTTCATAAGTTGTAGATGAACCGGCATGAGCACTCTGTGTGGCTCGTACTCGCCATGTGTTGTCCAAATCCAGTAGTTTGGAATAAATCCCTACGATATAAATCAAGCTTCACATCATCGGGCTTCAGGAATGCTAGATTTTTATGCTTCAACACGGACATCTAAACATTTATCAAACTGAAAGAAAGGCAGTTGAGATGCAACTTGAATAAAAGTTTCAACTCCCTGTATAAATTCAACTGTCAATCCTTTTCGACCCGGCGAAATAATCTGTTATACATCTAATATCTCTCTTCTTGGATAGTCATTTGGACTTGAAGCAAAGTCCCTACATAGTTTGAAAACATTTATTAGAACACATGTGCAAACGTGTTATACTTTAGTGATGAGTGGATTTACTCATAGTATAATTTTCAATAAATTTGATCTCCAGAGCAAAGGGCATTAACCCAAAAAATTGGCTATATAATAGCTTGTGACTACAACTTCATACGAGGATGAAAATTAAGATGTTGTATAAGCTTGGAACTTGTGGTCTTAAAAAATTCACACCCCACCTCTGTGAGAGAATTCAATGTGTGTTCTAGATGTATGATATTCTTAAGCTTTTCTTAATGTATGATATTCTTAAGCTTTATTCACACATCATATATCTATCTTAACATTCTTATTTTACTGTATGGGGAGAAGGCCACTGAGCTGAAGGGACGTAGAGAAGGATGGTTGGCAAGGCTATAATTTAATTTCATTATATTTGCTAAGATAAATTTAATGCACCTGAGTTTATTGTTAAAGTTGGAAAATTCTAGCGGATGCTGCATTTTCATGTAGAGGATGAAGACTATATTAAGTCAAAGAATATGCAATATAAACTATAATATTCAAACTCTGGGAATATATACTATGATTTTTTAGTGAAGGAAATCTAAAGGTGTTGATGTTGATGGAGGCAATAAAATTGAGATAATCCCTCACTTAAAAGAAGATGAACTAAATGGCTTGAAGTTGATAGGTGACTAAAAATAGCCATGATAATCATTCTTTTAGAATGAGGAGAGATTAAATGACCAGTAGACTATATGCAATTGAAGGTTGTTTGAAAGGTATGCTTTTTTAGAGCTAGGGAAGCAAACTAAATGACTAGAACTTCATACCCGACAACTTAAGATTTGCTCTCTCCCTCTCTTCTTTTCCTATCTCTCCCTTTTCATCTCTCTCATTTCTCCCTCTCTCTCACTCTCCCTCTCTCTTGCTCTCTCTAACACTTGCTTGCTCTCTTTCTCTCTTTATATCTCTCTCCCTCTTTCTAGCTCTCGCTCTTGCTCTCTCTCTCTATCTATCTCTCTTATTCTCTCTCTCTCCCTCTCTCTCTCTTTTCTCTCTCCCTCTCTCTCTCAATCTCTCTCTTGCTATCTTGCTCTAATCCAAAGTCACAATCAACTCATTAGATCTGTCATTACTAAATTAATGTCTAGTGAGAACAAATAATCACATAATAACAAACTCACCCAAAATTTACAATTAATAAATGGAAATTTAGATCTACATAAACGATTACAAACCTAAATCATAAAATAAATTACAAACTCTTGCAAATGTCTAGTGAGAACAAATAATCACATAAACATTAAAGAATACCTTCAAATCCCAGTTTTTCTTCAACTCACACGAAAAATAGGGTAGCCGGTGTGAGATCGACGGCGGCAAGATAACAGACCTTGATCGCGCGATAGGCGGCCAGTGTGGGGTCGGCGGTTGGACTGAGTTCGTCGGCGGTCGGAGAGCGGCAAGACAGTAGGCACGATCGAGCGAGACAGGCACAGGCGACGGCAGAGCTCGTCCGAAGAGAGAGAAGGGAAGATTAGAAATTAAATGCGAGGCTCGGGCCCGTTCATTTTAGGGCATTTACCGGCGGTCTTCCGGTGGTCGTGACCGCCGGTAATTTCATCACTTATCAACGGCGGTCTCCACCGCCGGTAAGATTGAAATCCGGCGGTTTAACAGGCGGTTATAACACCGTCGCTAATACCGGCGGTCAAACGTTACCAAACCCCCGGGTAGGCTGCCGGTATTAGCCGGCGGCCACACCGCCGGATTAACCGCCGGTAATACCGGCAGTCCTTCAACTGCCGGTAAGCGGCATTTTTCCTGTAGTGTGAATGGTCTTAGAATCTTAAAGTGCTCCCTTCCTTTCATTCTTTATCTTCGAGAAAGAATTATTTCAAAATGTTTCAATCCCATTTTGGCAATTCCAAACCACACATCCTTGCTTTAATCATTAAAATCTAAGGAAATATCTATCACTATTTTAATTGAGAGTATTCTTGGAAGTCGTCTCTTTGGGGATGCAATTACCATATAGGCTTGCCTTTATTGGGGACCTGTAACTCCAGATTAAAATAAATTATATCTTATTTTAATAAGATAAGGATAAAATCTTTGGAAACATAGCTGGTTTTTTAAAACCCATTTTTGTATTCAAATACCTTGGTAGATTATCATTTTCATATTTTAAGGTGATATGATATAATCACTCTTATATTTGATAGAAAAAATAAAAAATTTTGAAAACCTTGCTTTTCTCTTTCAAATATTATTTTAGAATGGCATTTCTATCTTTCAAGATAGTATGTTATTCTTCCATTTATATTTGATTATAAAAGTGAATGATTTTCAAAATCCTATTTATTTATCTAAATCTATTATAGAATATCATTTCTATCTCCCAAAATAGTACACTATTCTCAATTATGTATTCAATTACAAAAATAGGAGCACCACGAATATACACGGGCTTTGAAATTTATTTTCCCACCATGCCCTTATTATATCAAATAACTAAGCTAAATTATTATGAGTACACTATCCACCTCATGTACTGAGCTTATTGAAGGAGGATTATATTTAGAAGTATTGAAGCATCATGTGGTCTATGTGGATAGTGGTTTCTTTTTAAACATATATATAAGATCACCAACGCTTTACTTCTTGGTGAAGTGTGTAATTCTTTTATCATAAATTAGGTGATTCTTTTGGGCTATAAAACTCTTAATAATATGGCATATGTTGTTACTTAATAACCATTTTTTCCAGCCAAGTGATCCTTGATTGTCTTGATCTTCTTGGAATTTATTTTGTCTCACAAACACTAAACTTGAAGCCCAAATAGAGTATGCCTCTCTTCAAAAAAATTTTCTTATTTAGGTTAAGGATAAGCTAGTGCTTTTATGGTGTCCTTTCCATGTTTAGAAATATATAATAATGTCTTCTATATAAATTATGACAAACTCATCTATAAATAGCCTTAGAATACCATTCATTAGACACCTAAAAACTGCTGTAAAATGCATAGTTTATATGAAATCACCCTACTTTGAGGCAGTCTATGTTTAGTTTCAAATACATCCTTCCATATATCTTCTTTGTGAATTCAAACTTGATGATAGGCCTCCTTTCAAATATTACTTATTGAAGATTAAGATATGCTTCAAACAGTCCATAATAAGGCATCTACTGGCAAGGGAGCATGTTTGTAATTTTATTCTATGCTTCATATTCATTGAATATTTGTCGAATATCATCCTTCTTCGATAACAACATAATTTGACGTACATAAGATGAGCTATTTAGCCTTAATGCTTCTTAATCTAGTAGCTCCCCAACTTACTTATTGTTCTATTCATTATCTTACAACGAGTTCTTGTACCTCACTATGTTTGCCATATAGTTGAATCCAATAGCAAGCCAATATCTGTTTTTTAAAGGCAATCAACTTGATATATGGAAAAGCACTAGGTAGTTTTTTACTCATTAATATGCTCTCTGCTCCAAATTCCTAAGCACCAAAGTTACTTTTTTTTCACCTTCTCTAGCTCAACTTGTAAGAAAACTTGGCACCTCAAAAAGGGGTAAATTTGGATTTCAAGAAATTTTGACTAATTTTAAAAATTAATGGAGAATGAGAGCGAGTAATATAAATATACACTTGCACTACCAGAAGTTTTTTTATTTATAGGAGTGTAAACAATTAAGCAAAGAAAACATAAAATGCAAAACAAATGATAAAATATGTAGAATAATTAACTTTTATGGGACTTAATCACCTACTTGACATACATTCACTCTTTAGCCCACTCCCGAGAGGGAGATTGGATTTTATTAATCTAAAATTTGTCTCAAAAACCTCACTACTCCGAAATATAGAAGTCAAGTACAACCCATATGTTCGGCTAAATGGGCAACTATGACCCATTTAGATAATATAAAATCATAATATTATGCAAAATGAAAGAACAAAAAAATAAATAGTGATCTTTACAAATATTTTATTAGTTCACCTCCAATGAAACTACATTTAATAACTTAAAAAGCTAAAGCTAATATGATTTAGGCTTCATTAATTAAAATAAGTTAGTATATCAATAATTAATTAAAATAAGTTATTAAATTAATAGTTATTTAACATAAATTATTAAATTTATACTTAATGAAAATAAAGTTTTAAACTATATAGAAAAATACGTAAAATTAATAATCAAGTACTTAAAATGAAAATTAAATTATATAATTAATTTAAAATTAAAATGAAAATTAATAATTAATTAAAGTAAAGTATTAAAATTAAAAAATTAATTAAAATAAACTATTGAAATTATTTTTTATTAAATCATTTAAATAGTTAAATTTTAAATCAACTGGAAAAGTCGTCGAGAAATTCAGACGGAAAGAAATTTGACAGAAATCATCGCCGGAAAATTTATCTCATTTCATTCCGTCGGAAAACTGCCAGAAACTTGACCGTCGAAAAATCACAGGAAAATTTCGTCAGTAATGGGTGATTTTTCTGTAGTGTTTGAGACGACTTTCTTTGTGCTTTTTAAAGCAACATTTTAGTACAAAAATTAAAATAGTTGTACTAAAAAATTATTTTAAGATGCAGAAAGAAAGCCTTCCCAAACGAAATCTTAATAAAGAGATTTTGGTTTGAGTAAAATGGATTTTAAATGAAACTTAAAAAAGAAATCAAAATATACAAAATATATCAAGACAAAGCTATTTTAAAACGTTTTATTTTATCAAAGATAATGATTCTAACCTCAAAAATATATATCTCCAGAGTAAAATAAAAGTAGCTCACACTATTTTTCACATCACATAAAATTTTGCTCAGAGAAAAATAATGGAAGGAAAGCTAAAAGAAATTAGAACGGTAAAAATAAACTATGTAAAACTTCAAAATGAGGCGAGGGATTGAGTGCCTTGAACCTATTTGATGAGAGAGAGAGAGAGAGAGAGAAAGTTTTGTAAAAATGGAGATGCTCCTAGAGATATCTGAAATATTTTTTGAAGCTTTTGAAAGTAAATCTTGAAGAAGAAGACGAACAGAGAGGTTAATTTTTAATATAAGCATATGAAAATCCTGATAAAAACTGCGATACAATAATTATACAGCAACCAACATATAATATTCTCTCCCTTCGGAAATATGAGAAATAAAAACAAAAAAAGAATAGATCAAAGTAAAATATATATTTAATCAAATCATCCTTGATATTTGAATCTAACATGCCAAACATACATTTTTAAGTGCAAAAAATATTTTTCAACCAACGGTTCTATGAAACTGTTAGTTATTTGCAAATCTGTGCTTAAAAATCAATTTCAGCTTCATCATTACTAATAAGATCCATAAATCTCTCTATGTCAGTTTTATGATTGTTCAAGTGAATTTTTTAGTTTGGCTTATAGACGACTTTCTTAAATTTGTTCTATTCATGTCAAGGTTTAATGAAGTTACAAGCTCTAGAATTTGATTTATCAAATTGTATTTCTAATCATATCCGTTAGCTCATATTGGTCTGTTATTGAAAGCATTGACTACCAACTAAAAAGTCTTAAATTCGAGAGTTATGCCTGTAATGTTTGTATATTTTCCATAATTGATCTAAATGTCCCAAAAAAAATTTTATTATATGCATTTAATAAGGGGACTTTAATTTTTTGATTCGCTAACCTAACCTACCTCGTTGTCCTTCATTCCAAAACTCGAATCAGGAGATCAGAAAAAGATAAGAAGAAATTTAATGGGATTGATTATTTTAGAGTTTCTAAATTTGCATAAAGAGGATTCTATATCAATCGGAATCAAAGATCGTTTCAAGGCCCCGTACCAAGAAAATAGGGCGTAAAATAAATAAATAAAACTAGGAAACATGATAGACATTTCTTCTAAAAAAAAACACTGGTAATCATTAGAATCACCATTATATTTTCTATAGCCTATGTGCAAAATTACCTATCCAGCTTTTATCCACAGGGTTACGACATTCCGAACGAGCAGCTCACATGTTCTTGAGTGATCAACTGTATCTTGTCGTGCATTACAGAGATAGAAGAGTACTGAGGGAGATAGAGACTATAGAAGCAGGTTTGAGATGTTGGCAGGCGGTTCTGTGAATTCAAAGTCCTAGAAATAAGTAGTTTCGAACTTAAACCACCAAAACCTTCAACTGGTAAGTGCCTTAGGGACGTCCAGAAGTAAAGGAGTCTCCTCTTCTGATCATCCTGCATACCTTCCACGATCTACAACACGAAGTTCAATGAACGTAAGTGCATTACAGACTACTATTAAATTTATCTTTAATATTCTCCTTACTGCAATCTAAATGTCTGAGTGTCGATATATTTTACTCCTATAGATTATAACACTTGCCAAGAATTGTTGAAAAGAAAAGTACGCCTAATTTGATGCTTTAAAGACATCCATGAGTCCTTATGATGCAAAATAAAATGAAAATAAATAAAGAACATATAATTTTATAGCATCAACCAATGAACTAATACAAAAAAAATCATAAAATAAATGTAAAAGAGAATAAATACCACACAAAAAGCTACAGATTTTTTAATTCAACTTAAATAAGCATATGCCCATGGGAGAGAAGATCCAATAAATTTAAAAAAAAAAAGACTACAATCATAATGCAAAATAAGAGGACATTCTCCTACCAATCCCAAAAATAGAGTACACTCTCACTCACAAAAATAGAATATACAGGCTCTAGCTGTGACCGTAATTTAGTGATATCATTTGACAGTAAAACGACCCGATCAAAGGGCCCTTGTTATAACCATTTTATTAGCATAAATAATTATGTATTGCATTTAGTCTGTCGTTGCATGTTATTATTGGCTACTTATCTTATCCTACTCTATATATAGTCGGGCTGTCTTTATACTAAGGGAATTGAATAGAATATATTTTCCTTTCCATTTTCCTGTACGCTTCTCCTTTCTCTCGGTTCTTCTTGTTCATCATGGTATCAAGAGCATGTCTTTCCCAATCTTGATCATGGCGAACTCAGCTTGTTCGCAACTAAGCGAAAGCATGGAGTCATCGTCCCAAGAAGAATCCGTCATCTCCCCCAATCTAAAATTTTTGGTCTCCAACATAAAAAATCTTGTTCCGATCCAGCTCAACCTAGAGAACTACTCGATCTGGAAATCACAAATCCTAAAAATCTTCTGTGCAAATGCTTTAGATAAGTATCTTGATCCTTCCTACCCCATTCCCTCTCAAACGATCCAAGATTCTCAAGGTTTTACAACTGCAAATCCGTCTTTTACCCTATGGAATCTCACCGATCAAAACGTTTCGGCCTCACTGTGCTCCACAATCTCATCATCTATTCTTCCATATGTTGTGAATCTCGACTCCACCTCAGTTATCTGGTCCGTGCTCGAAAGCAGATTTCAGTCCATGAATCGTTCGAAAGTTATTAAACTTAAGACCACCCTCTACAATATATCCCTCAAGAACTTGACTATGACTCAATACCTATCCGAAATCAAGATCCTTGTTGATCAAATCGCATCTGTCGGATTTGTCGTTGACAATGAGGATATCATTTTGTACATCTTAAACAACTTACCCCCTTCATATCAATCCTTTAAAAATACGATTCGCACCATGATCAATCCAATTAGTCTAGATCAATTTTATCTGCTATTGCTCAGCGAAGAGATCAACCTTGCCTCTGATGCCGTCAAGAATCAATCCCTTCCTGATCTTAATGTGGCTCTGTACTCCTCTCGCGAACGTAGTAAACGTAACTGAGGCAAGATCAATGCCTCAACCGGTCACACCAACCGACGTTATGCTCAGCCTTCCACTGTTTGCCAAATCTGTCTCAAAAAGGGACATTCAGCTTCAGAATGCTGGCACCGTCTTAACACCAATTATGTTCCCTCGGCATCAACTCAGAACAAAAGAGCTCTTGTCGCTGCTTCAGATAATTCCAACACAAATTGGCATCTCGACTCAGGAGCAACGTCGCATATTACCAATTCTTTTGACATTATGACAATCTCCACACATCACCAAGGATCAGATAGTGTTATCATCGGAGATGGTCGACCGATCAACATAGCTAATTCAGGGGCAGGATTACTACCAACCCCAGCTCGTAAGCTGCACTTATCGCAAATTCTCCATACCCCGTCGCTACATTACAACCTTCTTTCTATTTCAAAATTAACGAAAGATAATGATATTTCTATCACATTTAATCCCTCTGGTTTCGTGTTTAAGGATTTGACGACGCAGCAAGTTCTTCTTCAAGGACCATGTCACAACGGGCTATATCCCATTCAGACTAGTTCCGCTCAACACCAGCAAACGGCACTTGCCACGTCCAAGAATAATGCTATTCCATAGCACTATAGGCTTGGCCATGCAAACGAACGAACACTTCAGTCCATATCAAGATGCAACTTGCATCTAAAAATAAAAGATAGCATAAATTCTTGTCAATCCTGTCATGTTTCAAAATGTCATAAACTTGCTTTTGAAAACAATTTTACTCGTCAAACTAGTACGCTTGCGCTTATTCATTCGGGCATTTGGGGTCCGTCTCCTATTAACTCTGTTCAAGGGTACTGATATTACGTGTTATTCGTTGATGCTTTTTTGAGATTTTCTTGGATTTTTCCAGTGCGAAATAAATCTGATGTGTTTGACATTTTTACAGCCTTTAAACAACAAGTTGAGAATTACACCTCTAAATCTATTAAAGTTCTTTGCACTGACGGTGGTACCAATACCTCAATCGTTCTTTCACTAATTATCTCAAACAGCATGGCATCACACACAAAATATCTTGTCCCTACACCCCGGAGCAAAATGGCGTTGCTGAACGCAAGCACCGACACATAATAGAAACCTCTCGGACGCTTCTACATACTGCTTCCATCCCTTATCTTCACTGGCCCGAAGTTGTCTTAACTTCCGTATACTTAATCAATCAGATGCCATCCATCAATACCAAAAACATATCACCTTTTGAATTCTTTCATCAAGTCAAACCTACCTACAGTCATCTACGAACATTCGGCTACGAATGTTACCCTCTTCTTCCTTCCCACACTCGTCATAAGTTACAACCAAAATCCAAATCATGCGTCTTTCTCGGTTATTCCGATCAAAATAAAGGATATAAATGCCTTGATATTTCAAACAATAAAATCTTTATTTCGAGGCATGTCACATTTGAAGAACATTCTTTTCTGTTTCAGAAAACTGACTCTACAACCCATACAAACAAACCAGATATATCTCCTATGCTCCTTCAGATAACCTCAATTCAGCCCATCATATCACCTAAACTGCAGCACACATCCTATCCTGACACTATATTCACAACCGGGAACACTAAACAGAATTTCAATCCTTCCACTAATCCCATTTCTGCTGACCCGATTAATTCAGTGGACATACCAGTTTCGGCTCCCATTACTTCTCAACACCACATGGTCACTAGATCTAAAACAGGAAACCTCAAGCCGTCCGCTCGTTTCAATCTTTTTCATACTAACACATTGCCTGATTTATCTCCAGTTCCTACATCCTATACCGAGGCCAGTAAGTATCAGGAATGGAGGCAAGCAATGTCTATAGAATTTCTTGCTTTGCAAGAACAAGGTACATTGAGTTTGGTCCCGCCACCACCGAACTCATCTATCTTGGGGTGTAAATGGACTTATCGGATCAAAACTCAAACGAATGGCACAATTGCGAAGTATAAGGCACAACTTATTGCTCACGGAAACAATCAAGAATATGGATTGGACTACACATAAACATTTAGTCCCGTTGCAAAATTACCTACCATTCGCATCTTGCTTACAGTCGCTTTGCATAAAAATTGGCAAGTAAGTCAATTGGACGTGGCTAACGCATTTCTACATGGTAATCTTTCTGAAACCGTTTACATGGAACAACCCAAAGGATTTGAAGATACTTCACACCCATACTACGTTTGTCACCTTCACAAAGCTCTTTACAGTTTGAAGCAAGCACCGCGACAATGGTATAACACTTTCACTTCATACTTAATTTCCATTGGCTTTACTCATAGCAATGCAAATTCCTCTTTACTTATTCTACGTCAAAACAAAACTGAAATTTACATTCTCATATACGTAGATGACATACTCATTACCGGAAACAGTAACGCATCTATATCTACGATCATCGCAAAACTTGGCCTGAAATTTAATATGAAAAATCTTGGAACAATCCATGACTTTCTCGGCATTAAGATAGATTATGAAAATCAATCTTATTTTCTCTCTCAAAGGAAATATGCATTGTCTATTTTAAAAACAGCCCAGCTAACAGAATGCAATGGTCTAGCCAATCCTGCGTGCACTAAATTACCATCCACTCTCTCCGACGATCAAATCCTATCTGATTCCAAGCTCTTCAGACGCATAACAGGTGCACTACAATATTTCACTATAACCAGCCCAGATATAGCATACAGTGTTAATCAATTGTCTCAACACATGCATCAGACGCTTCCTCAACACACATACATGCTCAAACGCCTACTTCATTATATCAAAGGTACTGCAGACTATGGCATTCCAATAATTAAATCTAATCTTGTCTTGCAATCCTTTTCCGATGCAGATTGGGTAGGCGGCCCCATATCAAGGAAGTCTACATCTGGCTACTGCTCACTCCTAGGAGATTCCATAATCTCATGGACAGTTAAAAAGCAACACACAGTTGCACGTTCATCAACGGAGTCCGAATACAGGGCGTTAGCAGCAATCACCTCCGATGTCATTTGGCTTCGTAGACTTCTTCAAGACTTCGGTATACATCAAGCACAACCTAGAGACATACATTGAGAGAACACTTTAGCAATTGCTCTAGCCAACAACCCCGTCTTCCACGCTCGAACCAAGCACATTGAGATATATCAGAAATTCATCAGAGACTACATTCTGAACAAAAATATTCGTCTCTTACCGATTAGTACGATTGACCAAACAACCGACATCTTAACCAAATCCTTTTCGACACCAAGATTCATCAAGCTAAGGAGCAAACTGACTGTCACTAAGCACCCCTTAGTTTGCAGGGGCGTATTAGCATAAATAATTATGTATTACATTTAATCTGTCGTGGCACGTTATTATTGGCTACTTATCTTATCCTACTTTATATATAGTCGGGCTGTCTCTGTACTAAGGGAATTGAATAGAATATATTTTCCTTTCCATTTTCTTGTACGCTTCTCCTTTCTCTCGGTTCTTCTTGTTCTTCACATTTACTTGTGGTGACATTTAGCGGCACAACCAACGGTTAGAGGATGTGTCATGTCCTTGCTGAGCTAGTTAGAGGATATGTATCATGTCATTACTGATAATCATGGTTTAAAATTGCGCAATTAGAGCGCAGTTACGCAATTTTAAACCTTGCTGATAATTGATAGTTTGAGAATGAATCCTAGTGATATTCTCGATTGAACATTCGTTTTTTGTGAAATGAAATGATTTTTAAATATATCCATCTTGACAAATTGTTGCGGATGGTGGATGAATTTTTACTTTAAGAGTTTAGTAATTTATTTCAATCAAATATTTTGAATTTTGGAATTTTAATTATAATTGAGTCCCTAACAATAAACTTTGAAATTTGGGGGCATTTCTTTGAAATTTGTGTGGACACCTCCGATTGAGATTTACATTCAACACTGTCATCATCATGATGATTTTGAAATCACTTTAAATGTTTATATTTTCATGAGTTTAAGAGGCATTTAAAAGAAATGCTTCCCTCCAATGGAAATTAACATTCAACATGGTCATCATCAGAGATATTTAAATAGGTTGTATATTTGTAATTTAAACTATGTCAACTATGTTTGATTGGAAACAGATGATCGAGTTTAGCTCACAAATTTTGGAGTTATCGTGGAAAAATCAGAGCCCGGGGTATTCATTTTAATATGTGAATTTTCTTTGTAAGAAACTTTTAAGGTCTAATATGAATGCATAAAATTCAATACTTCAATTAACTTCAACGAGTGTCGGTTCTGAGAATTTAATAAATCTTGAAGGCCTAATATTAGCATATAACCAAGTATTTCAGTCGGCGCTACAACCGTATATTTGTTCGATGGTTCAAGTCGTGTCAACAGCAGTCCATTCGAAGAGGATCGGAGTTGAACTTAAGTTCACTTTTGACCAACGCAACATCCTCAGATGCTACATGTGTACGTACATAACGCTTCTCGAGACCCATGTGGATCATTTAAATTTTATTTTAAATGATATTATGCATGTTAGCATATTCATACGATATATCTGTACACTTTTCAGAGCAGTAGATTTAAATCTAATTTATTATTTTTATTAGTTCACGCAGCATCCTCAAATATCACATGTATGTCACACTCGTCGAGGTCCATATGGTAAATGCGCTTTTCAATGCATTTTGCATAATGCACTCATATATAAGATAGTATATATACATGTCGCATTATTCGACAACACATGCATGTTATATTTGCCTGTTACATTATACATGTACATGAACTATTTACATGATAAATAACATGTAAATGATATATTAACATGTTGGATATCGTCTATACATGACGCTTTTGTATGTTTCCTTATATGCGTTGCAAAATACATTTTGCACATTGCATGTTTTATGGTGTAATCTTGGATGTAGTCTATAATCGATTTATCAAATTACACCAATAGGCAGAGGGTGACGACTCTTCATTAACATATTAAAACTCACCTGTAAACTATTTTAAAATTTATGAATGATGATGGTAAGATGAAAACTAATGACAAACTGGTTAACAGTTAGGGTTAAATTAAAGACTAATGACCAATTGATGATATTTAGGATTTAAGATATTGAAAACACCATATTAAAGCTAGATGTTCTATCTTATTGAATTTCATATTAATACACATGCATAATATGATAGATATAAAATGACAGATATAATAGACAATAGATAAGATAGATAAGCCTGATGACAAATGTTAGTGATGTTTGATAACAAATAAGATTGATAGTTGATAAAACTAATTATACGTGAGATTGATTGATTGATGATAGGATTGACATGAGTTATATGTACCTAGATTGAAAGGGTACTGATATAGACATATATATTAATATATGATGAGGATATGACTAACATGTATATAATAAGATTGTACATAAAGTACAAGATATATAGATTGCTACATATCCCTACAATATATATATTATTATATATATATTATACTACATATATATATAAATTATTTACTTTAATTTATGGGTTGATACATTAACTTTAGTTGTATATATTAGTTATTTGCTGGGCTATGTATTTATTGCATAATTTTTGCATATTTTCAAGCAAAGAGAAAAATATTGTAGACTGAAATTGGACTGAGCTCCAGGCAAAAGTTTCTTTATGCAACTATTAGCTTTTCTTTTTCTTTTGTAGTTATGGTATATTTACCATAATAAATTGTTTGTACTAGCTAAACGTCATGGCTATTGTAAATATATTATTTTGAGCATGAAATAATGTAAATATTTAATGAATAATAATGCATTTATGTTTTCCCCTGTTTATGCAATTCATCCAATTCTGATTGATATATGAAATGTTTAGAATGATGCAATTCTTCCAATCATAGATCTTAGGGCATCATAATAGTTGTCATCGATGATTATTTGGAAGCCGCACACTACTATCATCTTCTCTAAAAATTTTGGAGTATTACTCTCATCTTTATGTTGTTGACACATTTATAAAAGAGGAAGATGACTAAAATAAACGAAGAAGCGGATTGAGAGGCATTAAACTCCACAGAATCAGCCAGGGGAAGGGCCAATTTGTTATGACGACAGCTCAAATAAAAACCTCCTCAATAATAAGTGTATATTCTAAATTGTTGTCAATTATTACAACTTTCTTTAGAAATTAAATGTTGATGAGTAAGGACTTGGGAAAAAGAAAATTTATAATTGAACTTGATATCATATGATACTTTTATGCAATTCTTATATTTTGTGTTATGCTCTTCCAATATTTGGATTTTAAATCTATTTCACGTAATTTATCACCTACCACTATATATCTTATGCAATTTATTATTTCATATTTATGTCAATTTGTTACATCATAGTTCAATTGACATATTATTTAGTTATTATATTAAAAATCACTTTTAAATCTTTATTTTGTTTTATGCAGTTTTTAGATTTTGAGGCTTACACTTCAAAACATCTTGAGGCTTACGACTCGCCTCACGAATAAAAAATGCCTCAATAACCCAATTGCGCAATTTTAAAACTTGTTGACAGGCTTCACATTTAGAAATAAAACCAACAACATCCTTCTTCAATTTAGCCACCAAAACATTCATTTCAAATCATCGACATAACATCCTTGTGCAAGTCTCAACATCCTTATATTAATTATTTCAAGTACAGATCTTAGTTAAATGACTTATTATTTCTTAATTATTTTTAATGTTATGCTTATTAAATTTCTATATATTATTTTTAAGATAAAAAATATATAATAATGTGTCAAACCAGTATCGATGCCCTATATTTTCAATAATTTACATGTCTCGTGTCCATTTCATGTCGTGTTCGTGTCACCGTATCCATGTCTCTATCATAAACTGCTTTAGTGGTATTACACAAAGTACCTCCAAATGTTAAAATTCTATAAATATTCATTCTTCGTTCTCAGTTCCATCCTAAAACATCTCCATCATTGATTAATCTTAGAATGCACAGAATTTGAGAGGGAAAATATACTCTTTTTTATGATACAAAATTAACCCTATTTATAGATACATACAATATGTCTTAATAAAGAAACAATAACTACATAATCATGCATAATAGCCTCAATATAATCCTTCCTAAATCAGCCACCTAAATATAGAAGGAGATTTGTGTGATCCACGCAAGGCTCCCACGGATTCCCATCCTTACCGTGGGATCAAGTGCCAAGGGATGACTGAGATTTTGACACTCCCCCTCAAGCTAGAGAATATAGATCTATCATTCCCAATTTGGAAATTAGTTGCGAAGAGGTAGAGCTAATAAGTCCCTTGGTGCACCATAGAGCCCTCAATTTGGTCAAAACATTGGGAGGAATTAGCTTCAAACATTGTGATAACAGAAAATAATAGCGATGAAGGCTATATCAATCAAGCATGCAAGGTACAGGGTAGCAATGAAGGCTATTTTGAATGGTAGTCCTCAAGGTATCAGAAATGGCAATAAATGTCGGTGGTGGGACAATCGAAAAAATGGATTCATTATCCTTCGGGTCAATCTCTCTCAATTCTCAAGTGAATGTCGGCAATGAAGGAGCAACAGTTGCGATGAGCTTCAAGGACAAGAGCAGAAACATACGTCTCAAGCGACTCAGCACTCAACACACAGATCTCCTCCTTCCCAAGTCATCTGACTCCACCTGAACAGACTCATGTTCGATCGACCAGAACGGTGCACGCAAGGCCTCTGATCCCTCTGGATTGATTGTGAGAGGGAGTGCAGGTCTTGCACTCTTGCTTGTCCCTACCCTCGCAGGAGAGGAAACTCTCGGCTCTTTCGAGACACACGCAGGAGGTCCTGCGCTCGCTTCTGCTTTGTCGACTTTAGATGTTGCACACAAGAGGAGCCCTCCCGCTCAATTTCTCCTTGTTCTTGGATGCACAATGGTCCTCCAAATTCTGACAATGAAAGCCGATGGAAGGAACCTGTATTCCTCATAATTCTGGCAATGAAGGCCGGTGGTGATGTAATTTCTCATTCCCTTTTAAGTAGGTCTTCACAAATTGAGGCCACTTTAGATAGTTCTTCTCATTTATGTGATATGAAGTTTGCATGCTTTGGAGGTCACCCCATTCTTGGTGTATCATAGATTCTTCTATTTGATCAAAGCTCAAGGCTGAATTTTCTTTGGACATTGTGATGTTATAACAACAATAAAGGTTGATTTGATTATATCAGCAATAAAGTCTGATTTGATTATGTCAGCAATAAAGTCTGATTTGGTTATATCAGCAATAAAGGCTGATTTGATTATGTCGGCAATAAAGGTTGATTTGATTATGTCAGCAATAAAGGTTGATTTGATTATGTCAGTAATAAAGGCTGATATCATTTCTTAATCAGGTCAAATCTGATTTAAAATTTCTTGTTGTTGTCGGCCAATCCCTGGTAATCGAAAGGGGCGTCTCTGTGGATCTAAGCGGAACAGGAAAATCAGAAGGAGCTTCTGATCGAATCGTCCGAGCGAGCGTTCGGGCGAACTTCTTCTCTTGGCTTCTTCCAAGCATCTATTGGCAAAGCTCCACTCTGTCGTCGCTTCCATCTCCGATTGTAGGGCTTCCGTCAGCAGCAGCATTTGGTAGAATCAGGGGCCCTATCTGTGGTAGTGTTTGGCGGAATCAAGGCTTCCTTCTACGGCAACGACTGGCGGAATTGGGGGCTCTGTCTGCGGTTGCGTCTGGTAGAATCGAGGCAGCGTCTGGCGAAATCAAGGGCTTCGTCTACGATAGCGTCTGTGCCCTGAACGGTCGGAGACCTATCTTTTGCGGCGGCGCCTTGTAGCGTCAGAAGGTTGGAACCGATTTTCTTCGGCAATGAAGGCCCGCTTCTCTGCTTCCTTCATATATCCTTTTACAAAGGTTTGGCAACAACTAATCGAGGCCTGATACTATGTTAGAATTCATAGAATTTGAGAGAGAAAAATATGTTTTTTTTTATTATACAAAATTATCCCTATTTATAGATCTATACAAGATGTCTTAATAAAAAAATAATAACTACAGAAACATGCATAATAGCCTCATATAATCCTTCCTAAATCAGCCACGCAAAAATAGAAGGAGATTGGCGTGATCCAGGTGAGCCTTCCACGAATTTCCATCGTGACCGAGGGATCAAGTGCCAAAGGACGATTGAGATTTTGACAATTATCATAGAGTCCGATCAAGTTGTCACATCAAACAAATTGATTCAAAACTCAAAATTAGTGCATCACACAACAAAGAGCATAATAGCCATCTGCTCCTCATTGAAGTGCTATAAGACCGTCTTATCACTTCATTATAGTTACACTAGTCTTTCATCATTACTAACTATGGAACAAATATAAATATCATATTAGGAGGGAAGGGGTTATGAAACAAGAATAGAAGATTGCCATTGACTAACAAACATTCTTCTCATCTCCTTCAATGCAACTCAACTAATAATACTTGGATATTCTACAATTTTTCATCAATAGCATTAAAGTCTAAATCAAAGGTTGGTGACTACATTTAGTAGACTTCTTAAACTCTTAAAGAAACCTTCATCAAAAGCCTTGTTGAAGATCTAAGTGTCACTAAGTTCTCAATTTTTTTTTCTTTTCAACTAATACAACTCTTGTTCTCTAAATTTTCCTCTCAAATGCAATTCCTTTGTTATAATTGTGTCTCTTTTCTATGCTTTTCTATAGGCATTCTTAAGAAAGCCCTATGAACACCCTATAACATTGCCCTTGCATTTTCCTATTATCATTGTAGAATATTATTTTGTTCTTGTTTTGAGAGTAAACATAGATCTGTAGACCAAATCACTATAAACCTCTCTCTTTTCTCATCTCGAATCTTCTCTGTTTCCTTGCAAAGTAACTACAACATAATAATTTTTTGTCTCTATTCGGAAAGTTGAACGTCCCAATTTCTTCTAGACTAAAGACAATGGGTGAGTCCTAACTCATGGAGACACGCAAATGTCTCCATGGATGCTTGACTAATGATCATTTAGCACTCTATTCTATGTATGATGATCAAACTACTAGTTTAAGGTCCATTTACACCTGAGTAATCAAAATCCTCTCTCATTCTTTTGAGAGTTGAAAACACATTAAGCATTCTCTACCTCAAAAAATTCTCTAGAATACCAACTAATTTTAATTTAAAAAGAACTACTTACAAAAGGTACTTTATTTGTGTTCTTAAACTGTGCGTTTGATTGTGACTTTTTGTTGACTTAACATTTTATTGCTATTTTCAGTACTTTCTAACACTAAATTACAAGGGTTTACACAGCAACAGCTTCCATTCAACTAATCTAACTAGAATAAAACTCCTGTTATCTAAAAACCTATACTTGTTTAGGTCCTTATCTGACTATTCTCAGCTGTCATTGAAGTCAACAGGCTATGGAAACAAATCCAACAAGATACTAGGTAGGTGAATTTAAAAGTGAAGAGTGGAGAATTTTAATTCCTTGGTGCGTAGATGATACAATTTTAGTTTAACGATGGCTCATTTGCAAAATCTGCACACAAATCTTCTTAGTAAAACAACAGCAGATGGTCCTATAACAAGTACTGTGCGAGGCAACATGCATAAATATATGAACAAGGAAATGAGGGAACGTTGGATCTACCGACCATTCATCCCTTGTGACAACAAAACTAGACACGGCGTTATTTACATAACATAACAACAAAATGGCTACCCTATATTACAAGACAAAGTTACAGGAATATGCTGGCAAAAAGACTAGCATCTGGCATGTCCTCTTAGGGCCAACCTGTTCGCATGGAGACCAGCTCAGATGTTCGTTTTTATGAAATTAAATTATCAAATTCAACTGACACTATTTTCTTGATTCCTAGAAAACCTTGAATAACTGATAGAAATTAGTTCTTAGGTTATTCTATGTATATTCAATCTTCCACTAGAAACCAAACGTCATTCAAGGTGCAGAAAGAAGTTAAAAGAAAAAATAAAAGACACAAGCATATCTGAACATAGCCTTACTACGTTATCAGATAAAAAGTTTTGTTGTTTGGAGCACTAATCTAACACAGTCAACGGACACTGATGATGGAAATATATTTATCTTAAATAGTCCAATAAATGAAGGCGTGCAATTTCCATCTCAAAATTCACTCTGAATATCAGGGCGGTTATAAAAGTTACCCCAAGTAATCCCACCTTACAATAATAAGCCTGGCAACATCATCAGATAAAGGTAAAAGATATAACACTATAGTGGTGTTGAAGAAAAATAATGAGGTTACCTTCCAGAACCAACTGATTTGACAATCTTTTTCCTTGTAACCACCATACTCAGTATGTGCCTTCCAGTCGTTCACATTAATTGCATCATCACTTCCACCTAATAATTTGTTAAAATCTTCAACATCCAAACTCCGAAAAAAAAGCTTGTGCAACTTTGTTTCCGAAAATATATCACTAAATCCTTGAGAAAAATGGTGAATCTGTTCAGCGATTGATGTGACAAAGCAATTTTGAATTAAAAGGGAGACGTACTCCTTTCTGTTCCAACTATTTACAACAATTTTCATCCCTCCAGGGCACAACTCAACAGTTCTGTGACTATCATGTGCTTCAATTTCTCTGATAAATGTAAGTCCTAAAACATCTGAATCAAGAATTTCATCATCCATCGACAAAATCTTTTTGCAGCTCATGTACAAAAAGGGATCCGCATCCTGAATATCTTCCAAGGTGATGGTTTTGCCAGACAGTTGCAAGAAGAATGCACGATCAAATGTGATACCTATTTGAATTTTATGCATCAAGGCCAATGCAATCACTCGTCCAACAAAGCTAAAGTACTTGAGGTGTAAAGAATCAATACCAGATCCTGCAAATGGATAAATACATGCAACAAAAAGAACAATCAATACCAAGAATATAAAGATTTAATCAGAATGACTGATACAATTTTAAGTAACATATATTGAAAGAACCAAACATTTATGCACCTAATAATGCATCATTAGTCAGATTTTATGCTTTTGTCTAACTAGCGGTGCTTAATTAAGCATATGCAACTGCCTATTTTAGGATGATCATTATTCAACATGGATTCCTGAACTTGTAAACTCATGTGTAACATATGTTTCTGATTGGAAATACTTTAGTTTGCAAGTAACCCTAAGGGGAAATACTTGAGTTTGCAAGCAAACCTAACAATAATTGGTGAAAACAACAAAAGACAAGTTTAGAAAATTGGAGAGAAAACACAAGGAAACTTATTCTATTCAATCCATGAACAAGAAAAACAATACAAGATACAAGTTTTTTTCAATTCGAGAGGAAGAAACAATTCTTCAAATCTCTAGCAAAACTTAGAGCCCAAAAGAACATATCCTAGATCTCAAATCTCTTCTCCAATTCAAAGATAACCCTAACCCTAACAAGAAAAAAGTAATTAAAGCAAAAGGATAATTACTAATTCCCTAAACAGCCCTTAATTTCAAATTTTCCCTCCAACCCATCACTAATTAGTGTGTGGGCCCCACCACACCAGCTGCCCCCCTCTTCTCTCTCTTTTCCTGGTTCCGCCCCACCCTTGGCCCGCCATTGATACACCTAAATAGGTCCTGGATGGACCGGTTCAGCCGAGCCAACCTAACATTACCCCCCTTCCAAAGAATCACCTTGTCCTCAAAGTAAAATGAAAGGAAGTGATACTTCACCCTCTCATACGATTCCCAAGTGGCGTTGAAGTCTGGAAGGCCCCTCCATTTAATCAGCACTTCTTTATTCCCCCTTTTATCTGATCTCACTCCCTTTAGCTACAGCGGTTCTAAGATCACTTCTAACTCCTATATTACTATTGTCAGTAACTTTGTACTGACTGTATGCTCCCCTAGAGCTTTCCTCAACTAGGAAACATGAAATACTGGGTGTATGGTGGCAGTCGGGGGTAACTTCAACTGGTATGTCATAGCTCCAATCCTTTCTACTACCTCGTAGGGCCCGAAATACCTTGGAGCAAATTTCTCATTCCTCCTGTGGGCTACTGTCTTCTGTTTATAGGTTCGCAGTTTCAAGAACACCCTCTCACCTACTTCAAAATGGATGTCCCTCCTACGTGTATCTATCTGCTTCTTCATTATCTGTTGTGCCTGTAACATCAAATATGCTCCAGGATCGTCCGGGCCGATCTGGATCGTCCCGGGACGATTAGTGTAAATTCTGTTCAAGATTCTGTCCAGAAGTTACAGGAAAAATTTCCTGTAGGGATCGT